>NC_077233.1:248715202-249015202 GCF_027887165.1 Monodelphis domestica
TAACAGACTTGGAGATTTAGTAAACATTAGACATCATATATACCTTTCTCTCCTTAGGACTTTGAGAGATTCAAAGAAAAATTGCCTTCCTTTGAATCAGAGCCTATCCTACTCATAAATAAGGTTGAGAGCATTTTCCACACATATAATCCCAGATTTGCTCCAGGCCTTGCTAATGGAAAAGAAAAGAAATAAAATTTTTTATCTTGTTAATCAGGCCCAGGGAAAGGGAACAACTTATTGGCCAACTGAAGATCCCAAATGGGACCCAAATTCAAAGCAAGATTACTTACAACTATGCCAGGCTAGAAATTCATTGCCAAAAGCTATGAGAGCTTGTTCTGAAAGGCCTGGTACATGAACTAAATTCAAGAATCTGAAACAGGAAGACAAGGAAAATGCTTCTCAGTTTATGGATAGGCTTATTGAACTGGGAGGGCACAATACAGAAGTGTATCTTCTAGGGAAAGGGATGTTAGACAACTCAGGAAACAGTTAGTTGTAAGATAGTTAAGAATTATTTTATGACTAGCCATCCAAACTGATCTACTATGGACCTTGAAGACATAAAAAGAGTGGTAGTTTATGTTTTAAGCATAGGAATAGAAGGGTCATTCCTAAAATAATAAACAGTATATATCTAAAACCATCAGCTAATATCATCTACAATGGGGATGAACTAGATGCATTCCCAATAAGATCAGGAGTGAAACAAGGATGCCCATTATCACCTCTACTATTTGACATTGTACTAGAAACACTAAAAGTAGAAATTATAGAAGAAAAATAAGTTGAAGGCATTAAAATAGGCAAGGAGGAGACCAAGTTATTGATCCTTGAGAATGATATGATGGTCTACTTAAAGAATCCTAGAGATTCAATGAAAAAGATAATCTAAATAATCAACAACTTTAGCAAAGTTGCAGGATACAAAATAAACCCACATAAATCATCAGCATTTCCATATATTTCCAACACAGCTCAGCAGCAAGAACTAGAAAGAGAAATCCCATTCAAAATCACCTTAGACAAAATGAAATATTTAGGAATCTATCTCCGGAGACAAACACAGGAACTATATGAACATAACTACAACACACTCTTCACACAACTAAAACTAGACTTGAGCAATTGGAAAAACATTAACTGTTCATGGGTAGGACAAGCCAATGCAATAAAAATGATCATCCTACCCAAACTTTTTCATCTATTTAGTCTTATACATATTGAACTTCCAAAATTATTTTTTTACTGATTTAGAAAAACCATAACAAAGTTAATTTGGAAGAACAAAGGATCAAGGATGTCCAGGGAAATAATGAAAAAAAATACAAAGGAAGGGGGCCTTGCAGTCCCGGATCTCAAACTATATTATAAAGCAGAGGTCATCAAAACAATTTGGTACTGGCTAAGAGACATAAAGGAGGATCAGTGGAATAGACTTGGGGCAAGTGACCTCAGGAAGACAGTATATGATAAACCCAAAGATCCCAGCTTTGGGGACAAAAATCCACTACTTGATAAAAACTGCGGGGAAAATTGGAAGACAGTATGGGAGAGATTAGGACTGGATCAACACCTCACACCCTACACCAAGATAAATTCAAAATGGGGGAATGACTTGAACATAAAGAAGGAAACTATAAGTAAATTAGGCAAACACAGAATAGTATACATGTTAGACCTTTGGGAAGAGAAAGACTTTAAAACTAAGCAAGATATAGAAAGAGTCACAAAATGTAAAATAAATAATTTTGACTACATCAAATTAAAAAGTTTTTGTACAAACAAAACCAATGTAACTAAAATCAGAAGGGAAGCAACAAATTTTGAAACAATCTTCATAAAAACCTCTGACAGGTTTAATTACTCAAATTTACAAAGAGCTAAATCAATTGTACAAAAAAATCAAGCCATTCTCCAATTGATAAATGGGCAAGGGACATGATTAGGCAGTTTTCAGATAAAGAAATCAAAACTATTAATAAGCACATGAAAAAGTGTTCTAAATCTCTTATAATCAGAGAGATACAAATCAAAACAACTCTGAGGAATCACCTCACCCTTATCAGATTGGCTAACATGACAGCAAAGGAAAGTAATGAAGGTTGTAGGGGATGTGGCAAAGTAGGGACATTAATTCATTGCTGGTGGGGTTGTGAATTGATCCAACCATTCTGGAGGGCAATTTGGGACTATGCCCAGAGGGAGATAAAAGACTATCTGCCCTTTGATCCAGCCATAGCACTGCTGGGTTTGTACCCAAAAGAGATAATAAGGAAAAAGACTTGTTCAAGAATATTCATAGCTGCACTCTTTGTGGTGGCCAAAAATTGGAAAATGAGGAGATGCCCTTCAATTGGAGAATGGCTGAACAAAGTGTGGTATATGTTGGTGATGGAATACTATTTTGCTTAAAGGAATAATAAAGTGGAGGAATTCCATGGAGACTGGAACGACCTCCAGGAAGTGATGCAGAGCGAGAGGAGCAGAACCAGGAGAACATTGTACACAGAGACTGATACATTGTGGTAGAATCGAAGGTAATGGACTTCTCCATTAGTGGCAATGCAGTGTCTTTGAACAATCTGCAGGGATCTAAAAAACACTATCCACAAGCAGAAGATAAACTGTGGGAGTAAAAATACCGATGAAAAGCAACTGCTTGACTACAGGGTTTGAGGGGATATGACTGAGGAGAGACTCTAAATGAACACTCTAATGCAAATACCAACAACATGGAAATGGGTTTGAATCATGAACACATGTGATACCCAGTGGAATTGCGCGTCAGCTGTGGGAGAGGTGGTGGGAGGGGGGGAGGGAAGAAAAGAAAATGATCTTTGTTTCCAATGAATAATGTTTGGAAATGACCAAATTTAAAAAAATAAAAAAAACTATGCTGGCAGAGCAAGGAGGACCCTACATGATTATGTACCTCAATCCCTTTATTTTAAAGTTCAGGAGACTGAGGCCTTTGGGAATAAGAATATTTTCTTCACATTTTATTTTATTTCATTACCAATTATAAATAATAAATTTCCACATAAGTTTTTCTAAGTTATATGATAAAACTTAACTCCTTCTTCCCTTCTCTTTCTTTCCCAGTGTTGGCAAGAGATTCTATCTGCATTATACATATATTATCATGTAAAATATTTCCATATTGTTCATTTTTATGAGTATTATAGCACCAAATTCCCCAAACATGGACCCAAATAAACCAAAATAAAAGTGAAACATTAAAAAAAATTAAAAAAATAAAAACAGTAGTACAACAACTAATACAGATTCTAGAAAGTACTAAAATTCCCCAAATTATAAGAGCCCATTAATGACAATAGCAAACAAAGCAACTATCAATAGGATTTACATGACTTACTGAGTACATGTAAGAGAACCTTTGAAATCATGAATATTTGTCACAAGTTCTATAGATTTAGCCAATCTATCAACCTTGGCAAAGATATTTTTAAATTTGGTGGGAGAGAAACCCAGAAAAACCTCTGTAGAATTGATGAGAAATTACAAATACAAGAAATCCATTTCTAAGCTACTAGGCTTCACAGGAAAAATCATTCCCACCTTCTGGATGAGATTATAACACATCACAGGGTAACTAAGCCATTTGGGCACCTCCCTCTATGGTATGAGACCATAACAGTGTAACAGAACTGTCTCCAATATGTCCCACCCATTTTCACATGGAACCAAGGACTAAAAAGTGAAAATCACTGCAGATATCTCATCCATTACATTTACAATAAATCCAGAGATAGGGAAATAAAACAATGCCATTACACTGTACTTCAGCTACAAATGGACCCTAATCTCTTGTTACAAACAACTCAGAAGCAGGAAAATGATCAGTCATAGGTAGGGCTGCTCCCAGTATTTATAATCTTTGGAATCTTTGTTTTTAATGACTAACTTCAAATCTTTTAAGATCTTGAAGTCAAAAGAGCCATATTTTGGCCAGGTAAAAGATATGTCCATCCATGCCTTACAAAGCTTTCTAGCTTCTTTCTTTGTCATCCAATTCTCCTCAAGCCAATTAGGATCACTTCAAAAATTTAAAAGGGTATGCTGAGGTGAAACAGGAGGAATATTTCCTGATTTCCCTTGATGTGCTATAGTATTTTCCATATAGTCTAGTCTGTAAGTCTTAATCTGCCTATTTAAGCTAGTCTAAGTATTGCTAAATGGTAAGCTTAAACAATGAAAAATTCCTAAAACATAAAAAAGTGGAGAAAAATTTCTTCAATGTTATTGTGAAAGGCAAAAAAAAAGGTTTAAAACAAAAAGCTAATATAAGGAAACAGCAACTATTGCACAACAATAGTATCAATAATGAATGTGTATTTAGTGTAGTAAGTGTTAATAATTAATAACAATATGAATTTATTATAATTATTGATGGCGTTATTACTAATTAACAATATGCATTTATTATAATTATTGTTGCTAATAATCAGTAACAATAAACAACCATAAACAATAAGTATCAACCATCAATAATAATTATTAGTAATTAATAGTGACTTATAATAGTTATTGGAAACTAATAATTATTGTTATTGGTAGTATTATTAATATTATTGTGTTCTAAAATTATTCCTTAATTGCATGTAATTAATTTGATTTAATGTTGGCTTTGTTCAATTTTAGAAATTTGGTTTTAATTTAAATTCAATATTATTAATATTTCCTATTAATAATCCTTTTATTTCATTGTATTCCATTTAAATAGCATTATTTTAGATCACTAATAGCAATAGCAAAGGAATTCTTTTTATTTTCCTGCAGTTTTACTTCTCGACAGTAGGCGACACTCTAATTTTCTGTAGAGTGGAAGGCACTTGAGGGTAGACCTTTATCTCAAAACAATCAGATAAAGGAAGAGAAAGAGAAAAAAATCGTGGCTTTTAATATGCTAAAGAAGGCAGGCAATCTGCAAGGGAAGTTTGAGAAAGAAAATGTTGCTTTTGATATGCTAAAGGAAGGCAGGCAATCTGCAAAGAAAGTTTGAGGGGGAAGAGAGAAAAATTCAAAGAGAATTTCCTGGTAAAAATACAATTTCCCCTCCCCCAGAGGTTAGTCAGTGGCCAAGTGTTTTCAAAGTTGGGGAGGCCAGAGAGGTCCTAACCCTAGTCCACAGCCTGTGATTTAAGGGCTTTCTCCTCACCCTGAACTACATGGCTCAAAGGGGCACTAGGACCTTGTGAGCTGTGGAAAGTAGAAGAGCAGGAGTTCCTGTAGGGTCCTAAAACCCTGTTTACAAAAGGAAAATTGCAGTCTGAAAGAACATATAGAGCGAAGGGGGGGGAAGAAAATAATTCCAAAAAGCACTTCCTCTTAGCCCAGTTCTAAGAACTGTTTGAGGGGGGAAGAAGGGAAAGAAAAATGATTAAATCCCTTCCACTCCCCCAGAGTGAACAGCCATGTGTTTCTTTCAAAAGTTGGGGGACACTGGTAACTTATTAAAATAAAATAAAATAAAAATCTTACCTAACCCAATTTACTTATTCAATGGCATCCCAATTAAATTACCAAAAAAGTATTTTATTGAACTAGAAAACATATTAACAAAACTCATTTGAAAAAAAAAAGATCAAGGATATCAAAGGAACTAATGAAAAAAATGTTAAGGAAATTAGCAATACTAGATTTCAAATTATATTATAAAGTAGTAATTATCAAAACTATTTGAAATTGGCTAAGAAATAGAAAAGTAGATTAGAGAAAAAGAGTACATATACAACACACGGTTATAAAAGATCACAATAACATTGTGTTTGACAAAGGTCAAGTTCTCAATTCTAAAGTGTTAGAAAACTGGAAAGCAGTTTGGCAGAAACTAGACAGGGATCAATATCTAATACCATTTAAAATATCAAATCAAAATCTATACATAAAATGAGTATAAAGGGGTATATTATACACAAATTAGAAGGGCAGGGAATATATTACCTTTCAAAATTATGAGTAGTAGAAGAATTTATGAATAAATAGTAAAAATACATTTTGAAATATAAAATGGATATTGAATAAATTAAATTGAAAAATTTTGTAAAAATAAAACCAAATGCATCCAAAATTAGAGGGAAAGAAATAATTTGTAAAAAATTTTATATACAGTTTCTTGGAGAGAAGTCTCATATCTAAAATATTTCAATAACTTTGTCAAACATATAAGAATATGACTCATTCCCCAATTAAAATGTTTAAAAGATATGAATAAATAATTTATCGCAATAAATTAAACCACATATGAATATATTAAAATGCACTAAATCACTATTAATTAGAGAAATACAAATCAAAACAACTCTAATATATCTCACCCTCAAATTGATTAAAATGATTAAGATAAAAAAATGACAAATGCTGGAAGGGATGTATAAGAATAGACACTAATCCATCGTTGGTGAAATTGTGAATTTATCCAACCATTTTGAAGAGTAATCTAGAATTATACTCAAAGAGATATAAAAACTATTTATTCCTTTGGACCCAGTAATACCATTATTAGATTTATTTCCCAAGGAGATGAAGGAAAAGGGGAAAAGTAATGTTCTAAAATATTTATAGCAGCTGTTTTTGTCCTGCAAAAATTGGAAACTGAAGGGATGTACATCAATTGGGGAATGGCTAAACAAGTTGTTATATATGTAATGGAATATCATTATGCCATAAGAAATGATAAATTATATGATCATCAAAAACCTGAAAGACTTATATGAAATGATGCAAAGTGAAGTGAGCAAAACCAAGAGAAAGCTGTACTCAGTAACAAAAATAATATTGAATGACGAACTGTGAATGACAACTATTTATCAGCAAATCAAGGATCCAGGACAATTCCAAGGGACTCATAGTAAAAAGAAGATTGAGACAGATTTTTGTACACAGTTAATGTTAATGTATTTCTCTTAGACAAATATATTTATTATAATTTATTATATATTTATAACAAATTATATGTATTATGTTATGTTTTATTGCATATTATGTTTTCTAGAAACATACATAGACTCACATATAAATATACATATATATATAATACAAAATCAATGTAACAAAGAACATTATTTAGAGGAGTACATAATTTCACCATATTGCCAAAAGAATCCATGACACACAGAAATCTAAAAAGGCTTCTTTTGATACATCTGGCACATTAATATTTTAAGACAAGTCTACTTATATGTTGGAAACTGGTAAGAGTTTTGGACTATGAGGGAGTAATGAATAGATAAATTAGGTAAAACAGTGGATAGTGTACTGGGCATGGAATCAGGAAAACCTGAGTTCAAATCTGGACTCAGAAATTAGTTGTGTGATGCTGGGCAAGTTACATTGTTAGCCTCAATTTTCTCTTTTGCAAAATGAGCTTGAGAAATATATGGCAAGCCACTCCAGTATCTTTGCAAAGAAAACCCCAAATATTTGGAAAAACGTTAATTGCTCATGGGTAGGCAGATTCAATATATTAAAAACAACAAGTCTTTCTAAATTAATTCACTTATTCAATGCCATACCAATGAAACTACCCAAAAATTATTTCATATAACTAGCAAAAATAATAAAATTATCTGGAAGAACAAAATATCTAGAATATCAAAGAAATTAATGAAAATAATATAAAAGAAGATAGATTAGCTAAATTGGATTTCAAACTATATTATAAAATGGTAACCATCAAAACAGTCTGGCTAATAAATAGAGTGGTAGACTAATGAAATACATTATATAACTAACATGCAATGGTATATGACCATACTAATCTTGTGTTTTGACAAACTCAAAGATGCAAATTTTTGGAAAAAGAATTCACTATTTGACAAAAACTGCTAGGAAAACTAGAAAACAGTATCAGAGAAATTAGGTATGAAACCAATACTTAAAGCAATATACAAATGTAAAGGAAAAAGTGGATATGTGATTTAGAAATAAAGGGAGATATCATAAAATTTTTTAGACGAGTACATAGTAGTTTACCTGTCTGACCTATGGGTAAGGAAAGAATTTATGGCAAAACAAGTCATCTTATGTAAATAGGTGTCTTTGACTACATTAAAGTAAAACATTTTTGCCCAAACAAAGTGAATATCACCAAGAATAAAAAGCAAACAACAAAATGGGTAAAAATTTTTATAGCAAGGGTCTCTGACAAAGTTTTCATTTCTCAAATATATAATTATAGCAAATGCATAAGAATATAAAACATTTCCCAATAAACAGTCAAAGAATATAAATAGGCAATTCGTAGATGAAGAAATTAAAACTATCTTTAGTCATATGAAAAAATGCTCCAAATTACCACTGATTAGAGAAATATAAATGAAAACAATTCTGAAATACCTCTTCCCACCTATCAGATTATCTAATGAGACAAAAAAAGGAAATGATAAATGTTGGAGGGTATATGGAAAAATTGGAACACTAATACACTGTTAGTTGAGTTGTGAACTGATAAAACCATTCTGGAAAGCAATTTGAAACCACGCGCAAAAGAGGCCATCAAAGTGTGCATACCTTTTGTCCTAGCTATATCACTATTAGGTTTGTATTTCAAGAGAATAAAGATGGGGGGGAAAGGACCTTCTTTATATATATATATATATATATATATAAAACCTATTTTGGTGGCAAAGAACTATAAACTGAAAGGATGTTTATCACTTCGGGTAAGACTGAAGAATTTGTGATATATGAATATATGAATGTAGTGGAATACTTATGTGTCATGAGAAATGACAAACAAGATAATCACAAAAGTGTAGAATGACATATGAAATGTTGCAAAGTGAAATGAGCAGAATCAAGAAAATGTGGTACATAGAAACCAATAATGTATGATGATCAACTGTAAATGATTTAATTATTATTAACAAATTAAAGATCCAGGAGAAGTCTGAGGGACTCATGACAAAAAAGTTTAGCAACCACCATAGAAGGAAGAGTCAGATTATGAATGGACATTGAAACATATCTTTCTTCATTTTATTTCCTCCATGAACTTTTCTTTAGTGTAAGCAATATGTGTCTTGTTTCACAGCACAATAAGGAAATATAAAATACATGATAATATATGTACAACATATATCACATTACCTGCCTTTTAGGGAAGGGAGAAAGAATATGTAATACAAAATGTCATAAAATGAAAACTGAGCAAGATGGAGTTTTCCCCCTCCTGAAATATGCTGGCAGCTTAACTTTCCACTACTATAAAAATAGCCATTTCATTGACTACCATCAACAATTTTTTTTCCCTCTCTGCAGCTTTCCTTCAGCCTTGAAACATGTTTCCTACTCTCCACTACTATAAATCCCAATAAATAATCCATAACATTTGGTTACAATAATCATCTCCTTTTCAACTCAGGAGAATGGCATAATGACTTCTTAGATCCACATCAGTCCCTTTTCTCAATATTTATAGAATTTGTTGTAAACAAAAAGTCATGAGTTGTGTCACATTGTTCTATGGTCCCAGTTAGAAAAATTAACATTTATATAGAGGCTGGGTCCTTTTCTTGACTTTACATTTATACCTATCTCTAATTATCTCCTGGACTCTTTGTGATTGAGGCAAAATTCATTTGTACAGAAAAGTTTGGTTAGAAAAACACTAGACTATATTATATGGCTGGGAATCGTTGGGAAGAGAAGTTTAAAAACTTGCTAAAGAACAAACAAATCCAATGGCCTATCCATTATACCTTGCTGCCTCTATTGTATGACTTATCCATTATCATACATAGCTAGTAAATGTCTGTGATAGCATTAAACCTATGGTGTCCTGACTCCAGGTAAATAATTCCATTATTCTACCAATATGACATATTACAATTTTTAGAACTTGAACTCTTCATCTTTGAACACCTGAAATTTTTTTTTTTTGGCTTTTATTATGGTACTTTTAACATCCTACCTTTTGTTGCATTTATATGTGTACTTATACTAGTTTGACTAGCATTATAATTGGTAGAGATAGATTTGTTATTAGTTAATTAGATTTCTCTTCCCATACTTAGTATTGTGTCTTGGAATGTTGTTCTCTGTTGTAGATAAATGCTTAAATTCCTATTAAAAATCCATGCCTCTGGGAGATTCCTAAGCAGTTGTCACAGTGTTAGAAATTTCCAAATATCATTTCAGGTTACCAGGAGAGTGAGGAATAATTTTGGTCAAGCAGAATATTCATTATTTTTCAAATTGAGTACATATACAGGTCTCTTCCTTTGGTGAAAGGGAGAGGTCAATAATATGGAAATAGGTCTTGATCAATGACACATGTAAAACCCAGTGGAATTGGGCATTGGCTATGAGATGGGGGGTGGAGGGAAGGGAAATAACATGAAACTTATAACCATGGAAAATATTATAAATTAATTAATTAAATACAATTTTCAAAAATAAAAATAAAGAATATTAATTAAAAAATAAAAGAAAGGAAGAACACTGGCTTTGCTGTCAGAAGACCTAGGATCTAATCCAAGTTTTACTACTAGCTAATTTTAGCAGCTTGTAAATTTTGCTTAATGTCTTTGGGGTTCCATTTTCTCATCTGTAAAATGAAGAGGTACAGAACAGAAAATCTTTAGGGTCACTTTCTGGTTTAAAGTTCTTTGAATCAGTCGGAAGAGATAGAAACTGGAAGTATACTGTACTGAGAATGAGAAGATAGGTGTGTCTGACAAAATGACCTTGAATATGCAACCTTTGTGATTTATTTTCATCTCATAAAGTTATGAATTGAACTAGGTGATCACTTCCATGTCTAACATTCTCTAATAGCATTGTATATTTTATAACCCTTTCCAGCTCATATTCTGTTCTAAGGCTCCTTCCAACTCTAAGAATCTATGATTCTATTGGGTATCTCCTAATTTTGCACAATGAAATAGCATTCACCTTGGAATACTAGCCATGTGTATTCAATATTGAATTTGCTTTTGTTCTAAGTTGTAGAATATGATGACAATCTTTAAGACCTGACACTTCTATCAAAGTGCCTCACCTTCATCTCCTATACCACATTTACTTGCAATTCCCAAGGTGTGTGTGGGGGGGAGAAGTTCATTTCTCCCCATTCTTAAGAGCCAACATTACTTTTTCTCTCCTTTTTTTGCTGATTTGAGCTGATTTATAACCATCCAAACTGAATTAACTCAAATCTAATAAAGGTAGTTGATTTTATGCTGCCTGTGAAATGCTGACCTAATGGTCTACTGTTAGGCTCACTTAGATGGGTGGGGGCTGTGCTGGGGTGGGGGTGGGAAAGAAAGCTTCAGTAGTAATGGTGCCAATACAGTGAAGCCACTCATCCTATCTCAAATTATAGGCTGACTTCTCTAGGAACCCAGAACAAATGCTTTAGCTTTTTGTCTCCAAATGGAGAATTCTAGATCTCCTTCCTCACTGGTACTTGCCTCTCTGTAACTCTGCTATTGGGACGGGGACTGGGTGTGGAATATATTTGTATTTAGTGTGTGCTACACTGCTGCTCCCATCCTTTGTCAGTTGTAAAAGAGTATAAAAATGCATGAATTTCCCCCTCCTCTTTATCCCTCTAATGTTCCATTTGTTTCTAATGTTATAGATGCCACTGGAAATTACCCTTAAATTAAGAATTGTAATCTCTCAATAACAGGGTCAAGTCAATAACCTGAATTTCAAGTAAGACATCATGCTTCCTAATGCTGAAGTGAGTACCATTCAGATGCATATACCAATATAACTTTAAGTCTCCATTAGCAGAGTGGAATTATTAGCACCTGGCTACCCAGAGACCATTGAGCATCAGTATGCAATTGCTTTTTTATGATTATTACAATAGTGATTTATTTTCTTTTAACTCTCAATGATTCTCTTTGGAGAGCACTCTCTTCTAATGTGTACAGAGAAGCCTTAGGCCCCTGGCAACGATATTTACTACTCTCAATATTAGGATATCTCTCTGTTTTGTGCCTATTTACAACATTCATAAAACATCTGCCAAAATGCTGAAATCAGCTCTGAGAAAGCAAACTAATGGTGCCCTGTGAAATGAGGAGGTTTGAGACACGGAGCTTTGGAATGCTATAATTACTTCAGCTCTCAGATTGGAATATGTTGTGTTTTTAGCTTTGTGAAACACAGAGAATTGGAGAATGAAGCACTGATGTATATATGCAGTCATCTACTGTAAATGAAACTATTGGGCTTATTATTTACATCACTCAAATACCAAATAACCTGTACATATCCACATACACACATGCATACACACATACATACATACATACACACACACAGAAGTAGAATTGGAGACTGCCATGACCAAAACAAAAAGAGAGTCTATATATTAAGAAACAACTCAACCAACAAACAAAAAACCTTTTTGGAGTCTCAATCTCTAAGCAGTAAAACATAAAAAGAAATGCTGTGTTATTATTATATTTCTAAGCAAAGTAAAAGAAAAATTTAGCATTTCTTATGTGTAGGACCAGAAACTGAGTCACAATGCAGATAAGTAAATTTCAACTATAGAGAATCAGATGAAGAAGCTCACTCTAACAGTCCATGATGCCTACCAGTCATTATGTATCTAATCAGATTAGTTGAAAATTTAATGTAGCAAGAAACGGTCCAATGTCAGTGAGTAAAACCCCCAATGGTTCCCTTAAAGGCAGATTAATCAGGGTGATCTGGCCACCAATCCACCATTCTTCCAAATTATGTGTGAACTGCCTGAGTTGACAAATTTAGGTTGAGGAAATCCCTAGTGCCTTCTCTGATTTAGCCCAAATATGCATTCAGGCAAATGTCTCTGGATTCCTAATCTGTTAAATAAGGATATTCCAAGTATACACATCTTACTCTGAAACACAGTGACAATGACATGTAAATATGTGATGGTGCTTTAAGGAAAATATACTCTACTATGAAACAAAATGAGGAAAATATAAGTTTCTGAAGGAAAGGGGCTGTTTTCATTTGTCTTTGTTTCAGCAGCATCCAGCCTGGAACCTGGCATCCAAGTGATTGCTTAGGAAATGTCATTTGAAATTAATTCAATCACAAGATCACCAGATTTTGAACAGGAAAAGGTTCTTACACCATACTGTTCAACATCTGAGATTTATACTTGAGGAAGCTGAGGTCTGGAGAATTATGGTTGCCGAAGGTAATACCACAACTAATGGCAGAGCCAGAATTTGATCTAAATCTTCTGCTTCTGAAGCCAGTATCAAGGATAGCTTCATGTTCCATTTGTTTTCATCATTAATTACCCTGCAGTGAATTTGCTGAGTCCCTTCAAAGATAAAATGTAATACAAACTGGTTTTTTCCCCTTTGTTTGAACTCTGCATTGTCCATTTTATGAGGACAGACTTTATCATGCTTCTTTGGATTTTTCTTTCCTCAACTAACAAATATAAATCATGTCCATATGATCATTAAAAAGCATTCCCCTCACTCCAGTATCTAATCATACTGCAAAATGTAAGAAGAATTCTGATTAGCTAGAATAATGGAAGGTTCCTTTATAAATCATTTTACAAGGAATTGGAAGTCAATGCTTAGTTTCACTGTGAATAGGAGTATTTCCAGCAGCACTTAGGTAAGAGTGCCTCAGGCGCATAGATTACTTTAAGAAAATATAATTTTATACCATTTAATCATTAAGAACCAAATGCTTCCCTCAGTTACTCATGCACAATTCCCATTGATTTCAAATTGCATGCACTTCTATTGAGAGCTCAATTTCACCCATGATAGCAGTATAGCTGTGTGCATTTTGGTCAATTCAGATGCTTAGATAAAGATGATGATAATAGTTGTAGTGGTGTTGATGATGATGGGGATACTCCAATAAAGAATTATAAATGAAAGGTCTCTAGAAAAGTCTTCCTAAATGCATACTACAGTCAAAATAGTAATACAAAACATTTTTTTCACCTAAATTATGGCAGTTTTAGTAAGTGGAAAGTGCACTGAAGAGTTGGGAGTCTTTAGCTTTAACTGGATAACGAGTTCCTCTCTAGAACTCACTTTCTATATTTGTAGAATGAAAAGATAGGTCTATATCATAGGTTTAGAGATGACAGTGGCTGTGGACTCATCTAGTCCCATCTCATGATTTTAAAGATGATGGAATAGAAGTTAAGTGATTGCCCAACATGATACCAATAAGTAAGTTATAAAGTCAGGATTTGAATTTGAGTCTTACCAGTTTATATCTGGCTACTTTCCCCAAAACATATTATATCCCCTAAATCATATCCAATATTCCTTCTAGTTTTCTGATACTATTATTCTAAATCAGAAAAAGAATATATTTTCCTTGTGAAAAAAACAAACAAATTGGAATCCAATTGCCAGAGCTGTCTTCTATTCAGATTTTGGAGAAATAGTTTAATGTATTGGCTAAAATTACCTTGTTTAGCAAGTCCATCTATATTTCATACAGATTGATTTGATATGAGTAACTTTCAAGTTAAAAAACTCTAATGTGGCCAGTTTCTAGGGTTATATGAGTTTTTTTAGACATTTTATAAAAGAAACTAACTGAAATATGTGTAATTGCAAATCACAAGACAAAATAAAACAAAGCCCTAGAAACCTGACAATTGGGAAACAAGCTAAATGATCTGTGACATATTAATATAGTGGAATATAAGAATTCCTTTAAAATAGATTTATTTAAAAACTAAAGAAAATGGAACCAAAAGAAGACCCATACACACATTATGCACACACACGCACACACACACAAATAACTATATAAAAGGAAAACTATTTGGATGAATGAGTAACCAATGAAAGCTGAAGGTGTTTCCATGTAAGATGCCAAATTTTAGTGGGAATTTTGTACATTGAAATTACTTTATATAAATGGAAACAAATATAAGGTAAATTTACTTGTTATTATTGCTATTTGAAGTTAAATGAAAGATAACTCATTAAAACTAATCATAAAATTACTTTGTAGGGGAAAGGATGTCCAGACCTATCATTATTATAGAGACTACTTTTCATTGTAGCAAATTGATAACTTGTCAGTAACTTAGGCAGTTGTTTAGGTCATGGAGAGATTAAGCGATTTGTCCATCATCACATCTTTTGTGTCAGAGTTAAGACTCTGATGGTCCTGGCTACAAGAATGGTCTTCCATTTCCATGACTCAGGGCTTCTCAATAAAATAAGTAAAATGATTTTTTCAAGGTCCTCAACATTAATCTGAATAGCAGACTTTGCCATCAATTAACATTTGAAGTTATCCTCCTTATTTTGTACAACCTGCTACCTTCAGCACAGTAACTGATACATAGTAGGCACTTAAATGCTTTTTGATTCATTGATTTTTAAAGTAGGATGGAAGAAACATTACATCATGGCACAGATGCATTGCAACCAGGAAAGTGCCAGTTGAAAATCAATTAAAGATCTCAGTATTGTGCATAGTCTAATTCTAGTTTTTGAAAATGAATGGAAAATCCCCACCAATATTTCATAAAATGATGGCTTAGTTTTCTACCTGTCTTCACTGTCGTGCACTAGTTTTACACAAGGAGATTCATTGTTCACCCTAGCTGCCAATTTAGAGGAATAATGGTTAATTTAATATATATGCCTGGTCTGTGTGTTTCTCAACATCTCTTGCCTCCTTTCCCCCACTGTACCACTATTACTCCAAAAATGAAAGGAAAAAGCATAGGAATGAATAATATTTGTAATTTGTATTTTGATCATAGCTTGCCACAGCCAAAGTATTTCTAATGGGACATTGTAACAAGTACATTAAATGTGGTTAAATTGATTTTTTTTTGTTTTATGCATTTATTTGTATATTTTTTCCTAATACTTTGACTTTTTCTCCTTTTCTCACCTCACATAGAACCTACGTATACATATCATATGTGTAGAAATTGTACAAATTGTATATTTCTGTAGATGTACATATAGTTAAATTATTACAAAGTTTTCATTTTATTAGTATAGCAAGTTGATTTTGAGTTTTAATGTAGTTAGTTTCGGTTTTCTGCATTACCAATAGGATAAGGTCTTAGAACAGTAAAAAGTTTCATTTGAATTGTTCAAATAGGATTTCTAAGATGCAGTTTGCATGAGTTTTGCAAAGTTATTATTTTAGATAGACTTTACTTTTTTGCAAAACATAAGTTTAATTAGTTCTGTAACTGTATTTTATTATTTCAAAAGTTTTTCAAAATTTTGCATTTTGTATTTTGCATTTTGAATTTCTATTATTGTATGTTTTGAACTTGCATTTGTACAAGTATGTTTTCATTGAAAATTTTTTTTATTTATATCCTTAGTGCAGGTTAGCATAGATAAGATATAACAATAAGAATAGGATAAGATAAGATTAAAACTATTTGGGGGGGATATAATAATAATAAGGTTAAGTATAGCTTTAGAATTACATATGTTACCTCTCCATATGCTTGAAGGGGGAAAATTATAAGGATGATATTAGAAATTAAGTTTTGTTATATTAGTTTAGAGATAAGAAGTGAAGAAACTGGCTTGAGAAAGAATTGGAGTTTGAAACAGACATGAGACAGAGTGTCAGTTTCAAATGTTGACAGTGTGTGTGTGGGAGGTCTAACAGTTTTTCTGTGGAAGTTAGGCTCTCTGGGTGTGGCAGTTACTGGAAGGGAGTTGGCAGTTACTCTCTGGGAGGTAGTTGGCAGTTACACTCTCTCAGAGTGCTAGGAGCATATGACATCTTTTCTCTCTCTCCTCACTGTCTGAGGTAGAAGGAAAGAAGGGAAAAGCCTGAAGGAGCTAAGTGATTTTTCCTTTTCCAACACTAGTGACTGTCTATTGCTGTTACATAAATTAGTTTTATATCTGAGAAGACCAAAGAAAGACCAAAGAAATTGGTTTGGACTCCGAGACTGCTAAGGCTCAGAATCCTAACTTGGTTCTTGCTGAGGCTCAGCCAGCTAGCCTTTGTTATTTTTATAACTTGGAGACAAAGTTAAGAATTATATACTTCATATGAGAATAATAGTGTTTAGTTTATTGTAGAATATTGAAAATTTGGGTTAGTCAGATCAGGAAGGATCAGTATAGCCTATGGAAACAGGAGAAACAGTTCCTTGTGGAACCAGGGAGTTTTATTTATATGGAGTTAGAATCCCTTAGCTTTAGAAATCCTCTTTTATCATCATATTCTCAATAAATTGTTTATTTTTATCTATCATTTTTATAATATATAAATACATACATAAAGTCTTACAATAACAGTAACACCATTTTCCAGCAAATTTTCATTCAATCAATAATTTAAAAATTACCAAAATCCTACTATATTAAGGGCTGGGTATAAAAAAAAAGTAAAAAGATAATTCCTGTCCCTTAGGAATTCACAACATAATAGGGGAAACAATAAACAAACTGAAAGCAATTAAGAGGGAAAACATTAAAATTAAGAAATATTGGGAAAGACTTCCTATAGGTGAGATTTTAATTTGGACTTAAAGAAGTCAGAGAAGGGGAGAAAATATTCAAGCCCTGGGGACTGACAGGAAAATATGTCCTGGACCTGAGAGATGGAGTGCCTTCTTCAGAGAACAGCCAGGAAACCAGTGTCAATGGATGGAAGAGTTGATGATGAGTAGTAAGGTGTAAGAAGACTGGAAAGGTAGGAGAGGCCCAAGTTATGAAGCACTTTGAATGTCAAGAAAAGGATTTTGTATTTGATTCTTAATGTATAAGGGAGTTGTTAGAGTTTATTGAACTAGTTGGAAAGTCACTTAGGTGGCTGAATGGAGACTGGATTGTATGAGGGAAAAACTTGAAGCAGGAAAAACCACCAGAAGGCTATTGTAATACTCCAGACATGGAGTGATGAGGGTCTGAGGGTCTGCACTAAAATGGAGACTGTACCAGAGGTTCTTTAGATTTATCTTCAATAATAATAATAGCAGTAACAATAGCTAGCTTTTTTATAGAGCCTTAAAATTGCCAAGTGCTTTGCAAATATGACCTCATCATATCCTCACAAAAATCCTCAGAGATCAGTGCTATTATTATTTCCATTGTATAGATGTGGAAAGTGAGGCTTACAGATATTAAATATGCCAAGATAAACAGTTACTAAGTTTCTGAGACTAGATTTGACTCCAGTCTTTCTGATTCTAAGTTCAAAAAAACTCCATTTAATAAGCCTCCCTATCTACCTCCTTATTTCTCTTCATTTATAATGTAATCTTAATTCCATTTTCATATTAATGTCTTTGGGGAGATATAGTTTGTTGAGTGCCAAACTTGAATGTCCTCATCTATCCCATTTCCATTATATTCCATTTGTACCTTTAATCTTTCCTCCCCTTTTCTTCTACTGTGCTTCAATTTTAGCAATATCAATTCATAAAAGAAGCCATGTCAGAAAGTATCATTGTCGTGTGGTGACATGGTATACAATGATCAGTATTGTGGTACTTGATTTCCATCTCACCTTCCATAAAGTTAGATTATCTTGTGTTTTGTGTCTGTACTCTATCAATTTGTTACTGGTAGATGCCATATATTCCTTCATCTGGGTTAGATAATTATTATTATTATTGTCATTATTTTTGTTCAGCTATGTCTAACTCTTCATGACCTCACTGAGAATTTACTAGGCAAGGATATTGGAATGTTTTGCTATTTCCTTCTACAGCTCATTTTACAGATGATGAAACTGAGATAACGGGGTTAAGTGACTAGTCCAGGATCACATAGTAAGTGCCTGAGACCAGATTTAAACTCAGAAAAATGAGTCTTCCTGACTCCAGGCCTGGCATTGTATCCATTGTGCCACCTACCTATCATTATGGGGATTTTTTTTAATATAGGGAAATGATATTGAACTAATGAAAAAAATTGAACTATTGAAAAAACAAAAGTTGGTAAGAATTCAAAATTTTACATTTGAGACCATTTATTTCAAAGACTTTAATTTCTTTTTTTTTTTAAACCCTTACCTTCCGTCTTGGAGTCAATACTGTGTATTGGCTCCAAGGCAGAAGAGTGGTAAGGGCTAGGCAATGGGGGTCAAGTGACTTGCCCAGGGTCACACAGCTGGGAAGTGTCTGAGGCCGGATTTGAACCTAGGACCTCCTGTCTCTCAATCCTGACTCTCAATCCACTGAGCTACCTAGCTGCCCCCTCAAAGACTTTAATTTTTATTCTTTTTATTTTATTTTATTTTAATTTCTTAAATGATTTTAGGAAATAATTAACTGTATGAATGTGTTTGTGCATATGAGATGGTAAAATGCCAAATATTAAGACTATTTGCCTTTACTAATGTTGTATCATCTCTACTTAACAATCCTCTATCTTCTTACCTTCCTTCCCATTCCCACAAATTCCTAGGCTTAGAAAACACCTGAAGGAACTAGATAACACCTGTAGTTAAGCACTACACACCTGGGCTAAATTTAACTTAATGAATCAATTAAGAGATCTACATCCTACCTGCCATCATTCAGTTATTAAATAAACTAAAATGGGTTTCATAATTAAGGTCCTCATAATACCTCTCCCAAATAATTTCACAAAATCTTGTTATTTCTGTCTCTGGTTTTCTGTTTTCCAGTTAGAAACTAGGGCTATGGGGGAGTTGGGGGTCAGCATCAAGAGGTGATTGCTATTTATTTATTAACTATAAATTTTTTAAATAGGAAGTAATTCTAAGAACCTTATCCACATATTAAAAGTGATGCTATTTGAATATACAAATTAGTTAAAATTAATAAACAGTGCCAAATATATTTCTTTGTCCCTTTCCCAGTGCATCTATTTTCTCCTTTCATGACATTTGATTTATGTGTGATTCAGTTTTGAAGTTTTAACTCTAATAATAAAGCAAGAACAAAGCCCACGCAAACTGCAATCTCAACATTAAAAAGAATAAGTCCCTTTTCAAGCAAGGAGATGATAAAGTTAAAATGTAGATTCCTTTTCAATATTTCAGGAAAACACTTTACATACCATTCTGGGAATGTAGCCAAAATGTGAAAGCCAGGAGTTCTCTCCAACAGATATGATGAGAGGGTAAGAGGAGTCACAGATATCCAATTACCTTTATAATAAAAGTACAACATCCTATACCTTTCCATCTACATCTCTCTTTCCAAAGGGAAGCAAAGGGGCAAAGGTTATAGATTAAAACTTAAAAACTCATTTGAGAAACTTCTCCCCCCACCTGCTACTTTATATTGCCTCTTTTAGCTTTTGGTCAAAGATAGATACACTCAAATTAATATAGTGAAACAAAGGGGAAAGGGAGCCTAAGAATAAGAACCTTTCCACTAGAAGCTGTGATTCACAAATCTCCATCAAGCAAATCTGGCATCATGGGATTTCATTCAGTTCGGGATTGTTACTGGTGGTGGCAAGGAAGGGAGGGACTGCTATGTGGTTTTAAATTTTTTTCCTCCAGAATTACATGAAGAAAAATGAATGTATTATTTAGGATTACAATTTTCATCTGATCATACATATCTTCTCATTTCCTCTTTCCCCCACTAACTTTCTAGGTCTAAATGTATTATATTAGACCTGTGGTGTATTCCATGATGGAACTATGTCCCAAATTGCTAGTGATCAGCAGGTAGACTATGATATCTTGAGTAGTTTCATTGTCCAGTGTCATTGACAGATAATTTTATTACCTTCCATAAAGCACAAAGCAGTAGAGTGCATGTTAAAAAGGTAATCAACTCTTGTGCTGCAGGGCAGTAGTGGATAGCTAACACAAGAAGAATTATAGCCACTTGCCCCAGTTGGCCAGTTGTGTTATGGAAGATTTCTTTATTTTTACTTCTAAATTTAGACTTAAGGAGAGAAAATGATATAAGAAATGAGATTAAACTCTTCTATACCACCTCTAATACCTACAATCCTATTTGGACATCACGATAACTATTCAATTTTTAAACTTTAAACTCTCTTTGGTAATTAGCATATTTGGGTCAAATTATAATTGGGTCAAAGTAATTTTTCTCTTGTTTTTTTCTGTTCATCTTTATTTTTTCTTCAATTCTCCAATTTCTTCTGCTTTCTCATATTTTACCAGGTTTTATCATCATCCTTTCTCCCCTTTCCTTATTAAATCACCCCCTATTAAAACATCATTTTTACATCTTATTCAATGATACCCTATTCTTTACTTCCACAAGAAAGTACTTTCCTTCTGGCACAATTTTCTTGAAGGAATTTTATTTAAACAATTATCATTTGGTTTCAATTGGTTCCAAGAACTGTAGATCATAAGTTTAGAGTTGGAAGAGATGATAGAGTTCTTCTATTCCAGCTCCTCATATTATATATTAGAAAGCTGAGATCCATAAAAATTATGTGACTTGCCCAAGCTCCCACAGATGCCATAGAAGTTCATAGCTTATTTGATCCTGACAGATATCCTGAAGGATAGACTGGACAGTGTCAGTGATATATTCCCATTTTTCTGATGAGGACACTGTTTCCAGTGAATTAAATTCATTTATCCAAAGAAAAATACTGTTCTGTTGTACTAAGTTATAGAACTCAGTCAAAATTGGGTATCATGATTTTGAGAATAATAATTTTTACTGTCTCTTCTTCCCTCCTTTCTTTCCTTCCTCCCTTTCTATTTCCTTCTATTGCCTAAGAGAAAATGCAAAAGACTCAAAGGATTCAGAGGAACCTTTAAACAGATAGCAAAACCACACAAAGCTGAACAAATAGTCCATCAGCCTCCCTTAGAAAGAAACTTTAATTCTACTTGCCATCAGGGAAAGTGATTTGATATCCTAATAGATTCCTACTTCTCCCATAGGGCTTGTGCAATTCTTCCCAGACAAAACATTCTGTTTTATATTCTCCCCAGAAGATAAACATACTTTGGAATTGCCGAAGAAGTCATCCCTTTTTCAAGCCCAGCCCTCTGTACAGCCTGAATAACTGACTCAATGACTTCGTACTCCAAATAAGAGACTATTTAGGAGCTATGTTGGGGATCTTCTTTCTGCTTCATGTAGCATGCTGCATTTGGAATTTCCCTCCTTTCTCTCTCGAGTCTGATCACTGAACTCCTAAACTTAGGAATTCTCAAATTTTAAATAATCTTCAGGGAATGCTGGGAGTCTCCTTTCAAAGTGGGTGCTCTCTTTTTGTACCAAGAGGACACACACATGCCTGCTTCTTATCTCTGCTTTTGTTGACAATCTCTTCTGATAATATCTTTTGGATTGGGAAAATAAACTCTCAAGAATTCTAGTATCATTTATGCTAAGAAACTATATATACATATAATGTCCACATACTTCTACCACAACATTTCTGAGATTAAGGGTAAAAAAGAGGGATATATCACTTGTTTCTCCTCTTTCTACTCCCTCCTTGTTGCCCTTCAACAAACAAGACTCAAAGGAAAAACTGAAGAAGTATCACAGAAGAGAATTCTAAAGATGTGTGCTTGAATAATAAATATTCCTTAAGTGCTTACTATATGCCAAATACTGTGCTAAGCACTCCTGATCAAAACAAGTTCCTACTTAAGTAGCTTATATCCTAATAGAATACAACACATGCAAGAGAGCTCAAATTGAAAAAGCAAAGTATATGTCTGGGAAGGAACAGGTTAAGACTCATAAATGCCTATATTGGAGTCTATTTTTCAGACTATCTACTATCTGAAGTATTCCTAAAATCCCCTCATTCTCTATGCCATACGATTGTTGGCATATTCATTTCTTCCTTATTTCCCCCACTATTCCTCCTTCCTTTTTTATCCCTCACCTGTTTTCCTTTTACCATATTTTCACTTTCTTCTTCTTTTTTCCACATTTTCCCCAACTGGGGATCCAAGAATCAAATTCAGAAGAAGACTGACTGAAGCTATAAATTCTACAGTTCTAATTCTATGTTCCAGCACTTTTTGTAAGTTGTCAACTTACATGCTTTTAATCTTTGAAATAAATATTTGATCCTTTTTTAAAATATTGATCAGATTCTGATATAGATATAGTAAAACCTAACCTGTCAGAATCCATAGATGTCCTCAACACTATGGCTAATCCAGCATAGTTAATCAACACTATACAAGACTTCTAAGATTGTGAAAATGAAATAAATGATTACACAACCATTTGGACTTGATTGAACTTCCATTTTTTTTCCCCAGGGATCTTTGATCCTATGGAAACTTGGCATAGCAACAATGCCTTGCAACCATAGAAGGCAATACAAAGCATGCCACTTTGTTCTTTTCTAAGAAAGAGAGGTATATGATACAAATGTACCTAAGCTTGAAAAATGGCAACTACCAACTGAACCTAGACCAGAAGCAGTGTGATAGAGACATGAGAGAGAGAGTTTTTGCAGGACTTGTGGACCAAGATGCAGGGCTGAAGATTTAGCTCTAGATGTCTGTCAAGAGAAGATTCCAAGGGAATGTCCCTGGTTGTTGGCAGTTGAGCTGACAGGGGGAGGGGACTTTGTCTCTGACTGGGCCTCACTCTCTCTCCTTTGGGGTTTGAAGCTGGATGAAAGGACCTTGGGAGGTGCTTTTTGGACTTTGTCTCTAACTGGGAGACTCTCTCTCCCTGGAGGTTTGAAACTGGCTGAAAGGACCTGGGGGGGTGGCGCAAACTTGGCTTTTGAACTTGGTCTCTGACTGAAAGACACACACACTCTCTCTCTCTCCCTGGAGGTTTGAAGCTGGCTGAAAGACTTTGTTTTCTCTGATTCTGAGCAGTTGAAGTTGACACTGAGAAAAGAAACTTAGCTTTTAGGACTTGGTCTCTGACTCCCTAGCTCTGAGTAGTGGAAGCTGATCAGGGGAGAAGCTTTTGAGCTGGTGATCTATAAGAGAGTTGAGCTGGCCAGGAGAAAAGGAGAGACTTTGAACTTTGTTTCTTTCTGGGGTTAAGCTGAGAGATCTGGCTGATTTGTGAAGAAGAAGAAAGAAGATTTTGAACTGCTGCTGTCCTCCATCTTTTTAACTGTCTAAGAGTCCCAAACCCTCAATTTTATCTCATTTAGATTAGGGAAATTCCTCTTCCCTCTTACCTCAGTTTCCCATCCTGTTATCCCAATAAACCCTCTGACTGAGAAAGCAACTAGAGTATGATTATAGTTCAACTCAGGAGGGAGGGAAGGAGCCAAAGGCTTCAAGAAGATCTGGGAGGTGAGGGAGGCAAAAGAGAGAGGTTGGTTAAGGGAGGGAGTGAGGGAGGAAGGGGGTTAGGAAATGGATTGATCCATCAGCAATCAGTAGGGATCAATAGGCAGAAACCTCACAGCAAATCCCAGAACAGTCCCTTATAAGTAGTCCCCTGAATACCAGTGTCCCTTTCTAGTGGCATCCCCCCAGCAGCATTTCTGTTTTACCTCCATTATAAATAAGCAGCCTCAGGTTCCATTGGCAGCTCTCTCTAGTCACAGCCAGCCAGAGAACAACAGTCATTGTAAAGAAACAAGGTTTCCCCTCAGTTTACCTTCTCCATTTCAAGAAGTAAGTTTCCTGTCAGTTTACATTCTCCATTTCAATAAGAAATAGTTTCTCTCAGTTTACTATTATATTTCAGCAGCTTTAGAGACTTTTCCAGATAAAGCAACTGTTATCATAAAACAACTCTCCCTATTTATTTCTGCTGAATCCCTAAACCCAACTCCAGGAATTGACTATTGAACCCTTTCCCCTAGCTATGTGTTTTTGAACAATAAAAATAAACAAGTTCCTACAGCTGGTGAGCTCCTTTCTCAGTAAGGGAGTTCTGTATGCATGCCATTCTGCTGAGAAGAATAACAAAGAGTCTCTCCCTCTGGTTCTAGGTATCTCTCTCACTCAGTTAGACTCTGGTCTATGGGGTACAGGTTGACAAGATGTATTATTTTCTTTCTGTACTGTATATGTTCTACCTAAGATATGTGCATCTAACTGTAGGTTGTAGCTCATTAGAAGCCATTGATAGTTATCTCTGGAAATTTTCTGGTTCCCCTCCAAGGAAGGTTTAAATTCTCACTGGGAAGAGTGTAGAAGAAGATAATACAAAGCTTGTCACTGTTCTCTTCTGAGAAAGAGGGGTATATGATTCGATGTAAAATATGTACTTACCACCCCCATCACCATTCCACAATTGTTAATTTAGTGGATTTATTTTTTTTAAGGTTCAAACAATTTTCCATATGGTTATTCCTAAAGGGAAAGGGCATTTCCTAAGCTTACATGCATAAGTTTGACTCCTTACTAGCAATGTTAGTTAGATTGAAGACTATAAAAATAGTAAATAGTGAGTGATCCTGTTTATCTAAGTGGATAGCAAACAGAAATCAGAGAAGGCATATATTTTATGATATATCAGAAAATATGCAGAATGATCTCTCTCTCTCCTGAATCTAGTAGAGGTCCCAGTCTCATCCAAGAGGCAATTTCCTGAGGAAGATAAAGCAGAAATCAGGCATATTTCTCCTTGGAAGTAATCTGTAGCCCCATCCATCCATCTATCTGTCTCCATCTCCGTCTCCATCTGTCTCCATCTCCATCTCTGTCTCTCTCCACCTGTCTACTTCTTTTTCTCAGTTTCTGTTTCTCTTCATTTGCCTCTCTGTGTGTCTCTGTTTCTCTATCTCTGCCTCTGTCTCCCTTAGTCTGCCTTTCTGTCTGTCTCTCTTTAAAAAGGAATGAATGTCTCTTTTCTCCCAAGTTCTCCTTCCAACTCTACCCCTCATACAGGCATGTAGTACTGAGTTATCATTTTTCCACTATTGATATTTACCTTTTGTAAATATTCTAGGCTCAAAATCTGAGTGACTCTCTTGTTTTTACAGAACAGATTTATATCAGAAATAGAAACTGCACTTATATTTTCAACTTATACCATTTTTTGGATATGTCTTATTCAAAAATTACCTTTTTTGAGCAGCATTGCAATACAGAACTGGATTTATGGCCTTTACTAGGTGTATAACTTGGTGGGTAGAGTCAGATCACTTCTCTAGAGCCTGAGGATTTTAATCAGTAAAATTTATAGATTAATATATGCACTAATTTCCTTATGGGTTTATTTTGATGAAAATAGCTTGCTAAATCTCAAAGCACTAGAGAAATGTGAGATAATATTGTTTGGTTTGGGTCTGTACTTACTATTACTGCATAAAGGAATGTAATGAATATTATGTGTATCAATGTGTAGATAAGACTATGTGGGTTTTTAAATTAATAATCAATAACTAAATATTATATTCTATATAGTTTTATTATTAATAACTAAAGCAAAAGAACTGCCTGAATGCAACCTGGTCGGAGGTCAAAAAGAGGAAGAGGGAAGAGTTACAGCCACTTAAATACAATCACACAAAACACAGGGACACAAGAAAAGGGAATTTTGGGAAATACTAAGGGACTTCTGGGGGATGAGGTCCAAAGGCTCAAAATTTCCATTTATACAACTATTAGAGCTCCAGAGACCGTGACTTCTATTCAAGCTCTAGAAGGACAACAACACTACTCAAGAGACACTGCACTTACCTTATATTCTTCTAGTAAGGGCCTACGGATTCCTCCTAGGCTTTTTCCCTGTGACGAGATAGCATGTTTATCCTCAATACTGCCTTTGACATAGTGCTTAAATCTTTATGAACTAGATCAATGTCTTTGGAATTATAGCACTATCAGCTGAACCCATTGGGGCAAGTGGCTTGAATTAAATGAAGCAAAGTTAGTCAATTGTTAAGAGTCTACTATGAATCAGACAGTGTGCTGAGCCCTGAGAACACAAAGCAATTAAGGACAAGTCCTTAAGAACTTCACATTCTGATGTGGGAAGACAATACACAAACCACTATGCCCAAACAACATACATGTGTCTGTCAGATGAATTGTAGATAATCTTGGGGGAAGACACAAGTATTACAGCATTAAAGCAAATTAAGAAAGGTTTCTTTGTAGAAAATTGGATTTTAGTTGAGACTTGAAGAAGCTAGAGAAGTCAAGATGAAGAGATGAGGAAGGAAAGAATTCCAAGCATTAGGAAAATAAATAGAGTAAGGAGAGTGGGGAGATGACGCAACAACATTTCTATCCTCTGTAAAGCCAGTGACTAAGGATGGAGCATTGCTGACCTGAGAGTCCTTCTGTATTTTAAACACATTCTAAAATATAAATATAAATAAAATGGTGTTATTTTAAATCATATCTATACTATGTCCAGTTATATTGTCTGCCTCTTGGCTATGTGTCTTGTCACAGACATCAGGAAAAATGATGCCCTAAAGAACTTTTACTACTAAGGCTGATTTTGTTGCTCAATTGGAACTAACATTTAATCCCATGTGATGTAGGATTATTCTGATCATGCATTCCTCTGCTCTTCCTTAGTGTGTGTAGGTCTTTTCTCATTGCCAAGAGATCTTAGTTTAGTGCTGATTTGCATCACTATGGAGATCCACAACAAAAAGTACCAGAAAGTAGCTTTATTGGTTCTTACATACATTAATAAAAGAATTCAAGCAACCACATAGGAATATATTTCACTTGAAAAACTGAAAAATGCTGGGACATTTATCTTAGTAGCAACTAAATACAATTTTTTCAACATAGACAATATAATAAAGAATATGTATTCATTTGTTCAAGTACTGTAGGGAATAGGGACTGGAGGCATGTTGGAATAAAGATCTCCCAGGTAAGGAAATTCCATTAACAAATACAGGTCCAAACTTTCTCTTCAGTTAGTTGCCTAGAATAAGGATTGGCAAATGATGGACTGAGGGCCAAATTTGGCCTACATTTGTTTTTGTACAGCCTATGAGCATTAAGATTGCAGGCAAGATTTGGTCCTTGTACCAAACCTGGCCCAGAGTACTGATAAGATTAAGTGACTTACCCAAGATGATACATCCAATATGTTTCAAAGGCAGGACCTGAATTTAGTTCTTCCTGGCTTTGAGGCCAGCTATCTGTCCAAGATTCCTGACTTCTTTCCATGTGCTCCACGTATTATGACAAATGTACTATAACAATCATAATAAGCATATAGTCTAACCATTTAGGTTCATTAATGATGAAGTTATGCTTACTGGTAAATATATAGAAACAGGAAGTAAAGATTTTTTTAAAGGAGATTAATTTGCCTATCTTGCTTTTCTCATGCCAAATGAAAATTGCTACATACATTTTTTTCAAGTACTGTAAACCTCAAATTTCCTTAGACTTATAAATGTTGGAAATTTCACCATTGGGATATTTCATACTTGGAAAATTTCTTACTGATAGTCTATTGGAATGTGAACCCCATTGGCATGGGAGGTTCCTTCTCTTCCTTCTTAAGATTACTTTAGAACAGAAACCCTTTGCTGAACAATGGAAAGGACTTTGACCTATGCTTAAGCATAGAACAGGAATTTCTTTGAGCCTTGATTGATTTTAGAATTGATACAATGGAGATACTTGGAATAAATCTCCACCCTATTCAGTCCTAATAGGATTGAGTAAGGGCTGCAGCCTAGATCAAAATTTAATTATTCCAATCTCTACCATACTCAAGTTAACAGGATTTAGAAAGGGCTGTAGCAAAGGAGTAAAGATTTAATCATTTGAAAAATATGACCTTCAACAGACATGTGCAAAAGCCAGAAACCTCTGGGCGGTCCTGGGTTAAGCAAGAGCCTCCATTGACAGGGAAATTGATGAAGAGTGATTGGTAGATGTGAGGACTGAGGGGAGGCAACTTGGATGGTTTCCTTAAAGATAGGAGGGTCTGGAGACTCGAGGGGGGTGGTTGAGTTTTTGGTCGGTGTGGTGCCTGGGCTCTGGGGAAGCTTGCTCTGAAGGAAGCTGAAGGTGGGGGCCTCTGAGACTGTTTCTCCATTTTGGTCACTTGAGTAATAGGGACTGATCTCTTTTCTTTGCCCCAGCTATCTAAGGGCTTGGGCCTTTTGGCCCAGCCTAAACAGAAGGGGTATTTAAGCCCTATTCCCTTCTCTCCCCTTTCTCTCTCTATATATATCTCTAATTCCTTTCTTGCTCCTATTGTAATTAAACTCCAAAAAAGGCTGATGGCTGACTTGAGTTTTTCAATTAGGAATTACATAGCTGATTCCTTGGCGACCTTAAATTAATATATATCAGTCTTTAAAGTGATTCCCTTGTAACATTGTGGCTGACCACACGGGAGTCTAAAGAATCCTCTCAATAAAACTTTTAAAATTCCTTGCCTTTTTACTATACTGTTTCACCACTTAGTCCTTTTCTTTTTAACAAAAAACTTGGCTTAAAGACACAGCTGCTAGAACACGTGAGTATAAAAAACTTTTTCTCTTTTCTCCTTAAGTTAAATTAGAATCAGCAGTTTTTTTTCTTTTTCTTCCCTTTAATCTTAAGGGACAGCTGGGTAGCTCAGCGGATTGAGAGCCAGGCCTAGAGACAGAAGGTCCTGGGTTCAAATCGGACCTCAGATACTTCCCAGCTGTGTGACTCTGATAGACAGAAAACAGCTGTTTTAAATCTCAACAACAGGACTCTAAAGTCCTGGCTGGAAGAACTGTTTCTAAATATCCTTTCCCTTTAGGAACAACTTCCTGGATTAAAAAAAAAAAACAACCCTGTGGAAAGTTTGTTGCTTTGCCCTGCTCCCCACGTGTTTTGTGAAATTACAAAATATACATATAAAAATGAGTACTACATTCTTTGACAATTATATGGCAGCTGAAGAAGTAGGGGCATTGAGAAATGAAGGATACCTCCAAATTTTTATATTAATAGGTACTGTCATTTTTGTACTCCTCAATACTATATTTAGAGATGAAAAAATAAAAAATATTGAGGATAAAATAAAACAAAATGAGGATAAAATAAAACAAAATGAGGATAAAATAAAACAAAATGAGGATAAAATAGAAAATATTGAGGATAAAATAGAAAATGTTGAGGATAAAATAGAAAAAAATGAGGATAAAATAGAAAATATTGAGGATAAAATAGAAAAAATTGAGGATAAAATAGAAAAAATTGAGGATACAATAGAAAAAATTGAGGATAAAATAGGAAATATTGAGAATAAAATAGAAAAACTTGAGGATAAAATAGGAAATATTGAGAATAAAATAGGAAATATTGAGGATAAAATGGGAGATATGGAAGATAAAATAGGAAAAATTGAGGAAAAAATGCAAGCCCAATTAGAAGATCTAAAATGTTTCTTACAGGATCAATGGGCAAACACCCACTCTACCAGAAACAGACCTGTTTCTGAACCTTTGAATGAGGAAATTTCCTTCCCTGAAATAGAGATGGAAAACACCTTCCCTATAGCCCAATTAACAGACTGCTTCTCTCGTGTAGTGCAAATCTTGTCTGAATTTAATCCCCAAAACCCTTCCCCTGCAATCCCAGCTTCTCATGTTCCTTCTCCTACAGAAAACCAAATTCCAATGCAAGGGAGATCTTGTCCTCCTAGAGAAACCTGTCCTTGTCAAACTGACCCACAGGTGCAAAATTCAACTAGAGGCCTGTTTCCTCTAAGAGAAGTACCTGAAATAGGACGAAATGGGGATGTGGTGACTTTAAGACATAGGATACCGTTTACTCCCCAAGAAATAAATGAATTTACACGAAATATCCCCACATATGAACAAGATCCTTTTCTAGTAACAAAAAAGATGGGAGACATATTTTTTCAGTATAATCCGTCTTACAAGGACGTTGAGAGCTTACTACAGGCTTTTTTAAGTGAACGTGAAAAAAATAAAATAATTGCTCATGTCAACAAAACCCGGGGGCGTAATGCAGCACATTGGCCATCTCAGGATCCCGAATGGGAGTATAATAATCCTGAGGACTATCTACAACTATACCGTTGTAGAGAGGCCATCCTCACGGCCATGAAGGAATGTGCGGACAGTACAGATAAGTGGATGGAACTGGAAAAAATTAAGCAAAAGGAAAACGAAACACCCTCCAGATTTATGGACAGAATTATCGAGTTTGGGGACAGATACTTAGATTGGGACTTAAATAAAGAGAATAGTTTAAGACAAGTTAGAAGAATCTTTGTAAACAATTCTTGCAAAGTAATTAAAAATTATTTTAAAACACAATGCCCAAGATGGTCAGATATGGACCTTGAAGAATTGCGAAAAACAGCTATATATGTTTTTAAGGGAAACGAAGAAAAGGAGAAAGAGAATAATGATGACATGGAGGAAATGAAGAAAAAAATGAGATGTGTAATAGATAGGATAACTAAATTAGAAAGTGGGCATGATAATGAACCAACGACAATTGCCCCTCTCCAGAAATCCAATTATCAATCCATTACTTGCCACTTCTGTGAGAAGAAGGGCCACAAAATGATGGAATGTAGAACCTTTCTTAAGATGTTTGGAAGGAATACACAGTTTAATAATGGTTTTAGAAATAATAACTATAGAAATTATGATAATGGTTATAGAAACCAGAATTCTAGAAATTATAATAATGACTATGGAAATAACTATAATGAATATAGAAATAAGAACTTTAGAAACCAGAATTATAGAAATAGGAATTGGGAATTTAATGACAATGTTCCAATTAAAGAAAATTATAATGATAGTGAACAACAACAATATATGAGAAATGGAGCTCGTCCAAAAAATACTCGAGGTGCTAATGATCCTCAGAGAGGTGCCCTTCAGGAGGGTGCCCAGGGAACTTCCCAGTATAATAAAGATGATTCTTCTTAGATTGTATTGATTTTGTTGATATTAATTAACCTTTTTCAGTTTTTTTTTCTCCTCTCCAAATAGTAGGAAAGATGAATAAAGAACTTAAGACTATGATTGGCAAATTATGCACTGAGACCCATTTAAAATGGCCTGAAATTCTCCCTCTGGCCCTATTTTATCTTAGAAGCAGGCCTAGAGGAGACTTACATATTTCACCGTTTGAGATGCTTTTTGGACATCCGCCTATACAGGCTAAGCCTTTCTCCCCGGCTTATACATCGCTATTAGGGGGAGATATTACTATTGCTTCCTATATACAGGAGTTACAGCACAAACTACGTGAACTTCATAAATCCGGAGCTGCAGTACAAGCTGGACCATTAGACTTTTCTCTGCATGACCTGAACCCAGGAGATAAAGTTTATTTCAAGAATTTCAAGCGAACTGGAGCAACTGAACCTTCATGGGAAGGACCATTCCAAATATTATTAACTACTCCAACATCTATAAAGATTGGAGAAAGAGACTCTTGGATTCACTGCTCACATGTGAAGAAAGTATCTTCTGCTGAGACTGATTGACTCTATCTTATCATATGAATTGTGACTCTATCTTATCATATGAATTGGAGATAATAATCCATAGACAAATGGATGTTTTTTTTTCAAGAATATATTGAATTACTGATTTTTTCTTATTTTTTCTTATTTCTTTTCTTTTATTTTTTGATCAGAATATTTGATTTTTTTCTCATTTTTTGTACTGAAGGTACACATAATTAATATTAATATTTTTTCCCTGCAGTAATACAAGTTAATATACATACTCTTGCTATAATATCAATATATGCCTAAAAGCTTTAAACTATGGGAACCTGCCATTTATTGATAAAATATTATAGGACTGTGATTAATGTTTGTGTCTGATTCCAGGAAAAGGGATAAAAACAAGGAGCACAGACTAAACCTGAATAGTGCCAATAGAGCACACAAGAAATATTAAAGTGAGACTCGAGGTTGCGATGCTTAACTTATGTTTAAGTCGTAGGACTTCCTTGTATCTACACTCTTTTCGAAATATTCAAACAAGTACAAAGCTTGACTATCATGCTGGCTCCCTATATCCCTGAGGAAAAAATCAGACAAGGGAATGACATTTCCCCATCAAAATAGAATTCTAATTCTTTTCTTCTTATATTATGGCAACTTCCTGTAGTCTTGGCTACAGATGGCTAAGTGAAATATTACTGCATTCTGTCCTACATACTTGTGGGATAGAAATTACTTTAAACTGGACCTATACAAGGTCTATTTTGAATTTTTCTTATGTTTTTTATTATTTTTCTAATTGACACATACACCCCCATAACTGAACACTGCATTCTGAGCTAAACTTGATATATATATTTTTTAAATACTTACTTCAGGGGGGATTGTATTTTAATTAAAAATCTAAGAATTTTTGAATTTTTTTTGTTTGAGATTGTATTTTTATAAAAATCCAAGACTTTTGTTTAAGATTTTACTGTTATAAAAAATTTCAAAGATTTTGATTTTGTTCGAGAAAAGATCTTCAAGAAAGAAGCTTGAAACTTTTATATCCAGAGAATGAACTGTTGCAGAAAGATGCCAAAAACCTACACTTCATCAAGAAGATCAAGAATGAACTTTGGATGTGATTGATTGGACTGAACTTTTGATTGAACATTTATTGTAACATTTATGCCAAAAGGGACTGCCCCTAATTTGGCTTTCTGTCAATGCGCCTAGCAAACATTGGTTTTGCTTTCTTTTCTTTTCTATTTCCTCTCTCACTATTCTAATTCCTCCTAGAAAATTGAATATTGTGTATATCTTTAGTTAGAAGTGAATTTAGAACTACAAAATGATTATGTTAAATGATCAATGGGGAGACTAGTCTCCCAATGATCATCAGGGGGGATTGTAAACCTCAAATTTCCTTAGACTTATAAATGTTTGAAATTTCACCATTGGGATATTTCATACTTGGAAAATTTCTTACTGATAGTCTATTGGAATGGGAATCCCATTGGCATGGGAGGTTCCTTCTCTTCCTTCTTAAGATTACTTTAGGACAGAAACCGTTTGCTGAACAATGGAAAGGACTTTGACCTATGCTTAAACATAGAACAGGAATTTCTTTGAGCCTTGATTGATTTTAGAATTGATACAATGGAGATACTTGGAATAAATCTCCACCCTATTCAGTCCTAATAGGATTGAGTAAGGGCTGCAGCCTAGATCAAAATTTAATTATTCCAATCTCTACCATACTCAAGTTAACAGGATTTAGAAAGGGCTGTAACAAAGGAGTAAAGATTTAATCATTTGAAAAATATGACCTTCAACAGACATGTGCAAAAGCCAGAAACCTCTGGGCGGTCCTGGGTTAAGCAAGAGCCTCCATTGACAGGGAAATTGATGAAGAGTGATTGGTAGATGTGAGGACTGAGGGGAGGCAACTTGGATGGTTTCCTTAAAGATAGGAGGGTCTGGAGACTCGAGGGGGGTGGTTGAGTTTTTGGTCGGTGTGGTGCCTGGGCTCTGGGGAAGCTTGCTCTGAAGGAAGCTGAAGGTGGGGGCCTCTGAGACTGTTTCTCCATTTTGGTCACTTGAGTAATAGGGACTGATCTCTTTTCTTTGCCCCAGCTATCTAAGGGCTTGGGCCTTTTGGCCCAGCCTAAACAGAAGGGGTATTTAAGCCCTATTCCCTTCTCTCCCCTTTCTCTCTCTATATATATCTCTAATTCCTTTCTTGCTCCTATTGTAATTAAACTCCAAAAAAGGCTGATGGCTGACTTGAGTTTTTCAATTAGGAATTACATAGCTGATTCCTTGGCGACCTTAAATTAATATATATCAGTCTTTAAAGTGATTCCCTTGTAACAGTACTTTGGCAATTGAGAGTATGGAGTGATATAATTATATTGATATATATTGATATGCAATGATATAATGTGAAAAATGCTAGATTTGGATTTAGATGCTCTGGGTTCACATTTTGGTCTTTCTATTTACTGTGTATCTTAGTTGGGCCAAGTCACACAACCTAGAGGACCTATTGTTCTCATTCTATAAAATTAAGAGGTTGAATTAGATGATCTATAAGGTTACTTTCAGTTTTGAAATCTATAAACTAATAATAAAATAATAAACTATAGACTAAACATTAATTTCCTGGGAAGATATTTTCTGTTATTGGATAATCTTGGAGAAGTAAGGGATCTTTAGAGATAGTTGGTATATTTGGGAGGCAGAGTGGTAGAGTGAAAAGGGCCAGAATTTGAGTCTATGCAACATGAGTTCATATCTAATTTATATCCTTATCTAGCTTGTGTAACCATGGGAAAGTCATTTAGTCTCTTTAACCTTCCTTTCTTCATCTATAAAATAGGGTTAATAATAATACCAGTCTCACAGAGTTGTTATGAGTATAAAATGAGTTACTATATGAAAAGTATTTTGTAAATCTTAAAGCAATGAGTCTAGTTTAAGATTATATATATATATATATGTATATATATATATATAATTTTAGGTATTTAACTTTAGGTAACTAAACATTCAGATTTTACTATTAACAATCTGGAATTTCACATATATATATACATATATATATATAATGTATATATAAAGTCTTTATATATAAAATAATCTTTTCATTGTTAATTATCCGGTCATACCATCAAGCTCTCTTTCTCTATATATATAATGTATCTATGTAATATATAAATATAATGATTCTAATATGTCTTTTTAAAGTATGATTTTCTGGCTTGTTTAATAATCTTAAATTACAGTCTTCTAATCCCCAAACCAACTGTCTGCATTTGGATGAAAAAGACTCCAAGGTGCACACAAAAGTATCACTGATGTCTGATACAGAATTATAATGAGATACTTTTCTATAGGCAACACAAAGCCTCATTTGCTGCCTTCTCATTTTGTAAGCTGGTATTTAATTTGCTGTCCACTATTGTCCCTGGACCTTTTATTTATTTATTTTTTATCTTTACTACTTCCAATTATCTTCCTTATACTGAATATGTCTGTGTTTCAAATCATTTTTTTTATACATTAGCTTGCATTTTTCAAGTTCATCTGATCTTGTTATTTCTTGTCCAAATATCTTACCTTCTTTTCTCCTTTTGTATGACTGCTTCATCTTCACTAGTTCAGACAGTATCTCTCATGTAGTAATTTTAATGATCTTAAAGTATTCTTTACCTCTTCATACAAACCATTATTAACTGCTATATCAAAATAACTTTAACACTAATTTTGCTCCAATCAAAAATGAAATTCTGCAGATTGACATATTGTCAATCATTGCTACTATTGGAGTTATATCTTTCACTCTTTTCTATCAATCTGCATCTTTAAAACTGTTTTGAATTCCCTTCTCCATTAAGGAAGTAGAGTAGAAAGTGACTCACTGAGATATAACTAATTAGTTAAATCATTTCCAGTACTTTCCTTCTTTCCTCCTGTGGGTTTTAAACTGCATACTGACTGGGGACTGCATTTCCCAACGTGCCCCGTGGGTCCCCCCTTCCTACTTCCTGGTGTGAGATTGGTCTTGAATGGACCAATCCCATGCTGGAGGAGGGACCACGCCCCCTATTTCCTGGCATGGAATTGGTCCTCATTTGGACCAATCGTGTGCTAGGGAGGGGCTGTGCCCCCTTCTTCTGGGCACACAATTGGTCTATATAAGGAACATTCCTTCACCTAGAAAGGGGCTTGCTCTTTTATGAATGAGGGTGGTGAATGGGGTTAGAAGTAGTGAAAGGGGTGAGTTAATTTCAGCAAGGATAACTCTGGTTGCCTTTTCTTTAATAAAGCTTTAAAAAAGGATCAAAGGATAGGGTTTTTCTTATCGTGTTTTCTAAACTCCCTTCATCATTGCAATTTAGTATTAGTTATAGAAGGATTTTTGTTACCTGACTCAGTTCATGTTCTATAAGTACAGCAAGGACTCATTCATTTCTAACAAATCTCTAACTTTATCCGATTCTGTTGATGATGTTGTCCTCACTACCCCTTCCCCCCTTGCTAATTTTAAGTTGGCTTTTCCCCTTCTCGCTAAAGATTAATTCAACAAGTGATTGTTTTTGGATCACAAACATTCACAAAATCTAGTGCCCAGGAATGGTAGGTAGGGATATGTCAAAAGAAAGATGAGTGATTATTATACTATCCCATACAAATAGGTGGTAGTTGTGTTCCAAAAAGAAGCAGTTATGGAATTGAATTTATCCAGTTCTGTTTCATTCATTTAATTTATAATTACATGATATAACCACGCTTCCATACATAAAGGAGAATTACAGCAGGAGATAAGAATTATAGTAAAAATCGACCTTCTCAATCATGGGGAAAAAAAAAACACTGTTCAAAAAGTTTTCATTTATGCATCATTTGTTTGTTCTATGATTTTGAAGAAGCCCTGTAGCCTATTTCAAACCTTAGTTTTCTCATTATGTAAAATCAGGAAGTTGAATGAGGGTTTGGTTTTCTTGCTTCGAAATTATAGGATACTATGGTAGTTTTAGTTAGTTTATATATGTCATGATACTCATTGGGTTTAAAAATAAACCAGTAAGTCTGTACATTTACCACTATAGCTAATGAGGCTCCACTGGTGGTATATTTCCTGTTAACAATCATCCAGCAAATTAGTTCTTATATGAATCATTCATTCAGAAGTCAAAGTTAGAATAATACCTGAAGTATTCCCCTCATCTACTTGGAGTTGATTTGGGGAGTAATTCAGTGAGTCTATATACTTAATAACAGTATAGCTAACAAGCCCCCACTGGTATGCTTCTTATTAATTATCCAATAGACACAATGAGCTCTTTTAAAAGCAACATAAAAGGATATGATAAGAACAATAACTATAAATATTCCCCTCATTGGAAGGCACTTTATCACCAATACATAAAACATCACATTTGCTTTCCCTTCTTTCAGCTCTGTCTTTTTATAAAAACACAGAAAAACATTGGGGAGGGATTTTTTTTTCTCCAACTATGTCATAGTGGATTAAAAAAAGATTATCCTGTGGATCACATTTGGAAGCCAACCTTTCAGGTCTCTGAAAGAAGGAATAGAGAAAGTGGAAATGTCCAATGATAGAGCTGAGAAGTGATTTCTTCCTAAATAATTTTCATTGAGGATCAACATAGAATTGAAGGAATTCACTTGTGGAGATAATCATTCCTGTTCTGGAAGTCAAGGAATTAATGATGGGCCACTCATATATACTTTGGTCTTCTTTCAATTTAGTAAACTTTATTATTGGCAAAAATGGAGGCTTTTTTACTTGTCATTTGTGGGCTTCTTAAAAACTTGTGAAATGTTGGCACTAGGACAGTGATGGCAAACCTATGGAATGGGTGCCAAAGATGGCATACAGAGCGCTCTCTGTGGGCATGCAGCCACCCTGCACCCCCAAACCCCACCCAGAATCCATTACTAGAAAGGCAGACTACATCTTTTGAAATCACCTACACTTCTACTCAGGAGCCCAATGGGAAAGCACAGCTGGTAAGGTGGGCAGCTCATAGGAGGCAGAGCTGGAGGGGAGCAGAGAGCTGAGGCTACTTCCCTCCCTCTCTCTACCCTAGCTGAGGACATTCCTCACTTTACCTACCTCTCTGCCCAGCAGCCCAATGGGAGCACTTTCTCCTTCCCCCATGGGGGGTAAGGGGAAATGGGGTACTTGGTGGGGGAGAAGGGGAATGGCACTTGGTCTGGGGGGTGGGGTGGGGGCAGGGCCCATCATTTTATTTCTTAAAGGTTCACCATCATTGTTCTAGGATAATGAATGACTCTGAACCTTTATGGAGAGAGAGAAAAAGATAGAAAGAAAGAAAGAGAGAGAGAGCAGATTTCTGGGATAAACCCACTGTTCACCAGCAAAGAAGCTTTAACTTGCATTTTTTACCTCTTTAGGCACTCTGGTGGTTCCTAGGATATAATCCCTATATTGGTGATCATTTTAGTGAGGAAAACTGAATAACATTTGTTCTATATCAGCTCAGAAATGTTGACCTCAAACACTGACCAGCCTCAGCCTCCCCAGCAGCAGGGACTAGTGGAATGCACCACTGGCTTACTTTCCTTTTACTCATTGTCAGGATATCCATCTTAACATTTAACGAGACAACCCCAAGAAAAAGTATACATTGAATTAAGGAAAGAAAAAAAACACTGCAAAAGCCCATCTTGATTTGTCTGGCACCAAAGATAATTTTTATGGCCTCTAGCAATTCTTCTTGTAGCAGAAGAAAGTCTGGCACCATGAATTTTTAGGGGAGCATCCTGGGAGATGAAATAAAGAGCTTACCTAGCTTGCCGATCAACAGGATAAATGTCTTCTTAGTTCCAAACATAGAAATGGGCCAAATGTACATGTGGAGATGTAAAATGCTAGCATTCTGATAAAATCTGCAAGCATTAATTTGCCATTGGCATGAACATCCACATAAGATATTCACTTGACATTTTCTAAGAAAACTAAGAAATAGAATTTGAATCCGGAGGCCACCTTCTCTCTTTATATAATTGTAGAGTACTCAGCAATAGACAAGGATTAAGGTATAGTAAAAACTCCTGGTAAGTAGAATATCACTGGAATTCTTCATACCCCACCAAGTCCTACTCCAACTCCTACAGCAAGGGTTGAGTATTCTACTTTTAAAAAGAGAAAAACAGTGCCTCATCAAAGATTAAGTTTAAAATAAATAAACATTCAAGAAAAAATAAAGTATGAAATTAAAGTGAGGAGACTTTCCTTAAAGAGGAAATAGTGGAATGAATAGAATACAAGACTTGTAGTCAGGAAACCTAGGTTCAAATTCTGCCTTAGAAACTTACTAGCTGTGATCTGGGGAATTTATGATCTTTCAGAGATTTGACATTATCTTCTATAAAATGGGGATATTAATATCATCTATCTTACAAAGTTATTTTGACAATCACAATAGGTAACACATGTGAAATATTTTACGAGCCCTAAAACACTACATAAATGTTGTTTGTTATTATTAAGCCTCCTATATCTACATCAATAAAAAAGAATTCATATTAAGATAACCTTGAGGCACAAACAAAATTCTCACTCATAGACAAAGTGTTCTTAGGACAATGTTCTTACTATAGAAATGAAACAGACTAATATGTTAGAGCCCATGAGGGGAGAAGAGCCCCAAAGGCTCAGACCAGGGGCCAAGGATCCCTTAGGTAGGAGAGAGAAATAAAGAATAGAGAGATTAGAATCTTTGGGGTCAGAAGGACTGCGGAGCAGATAGATAATGCCAGCAAAAAAAGGGGGGGGCAATGTCTATAAAGGAAAAAACCACAGGAATGAAGAAGTAGGGGGAGCATGAGTACATGTGAGGTTCAGCAAGTTCGTGGTTAAATTGGTCCAAAAACATATTCTTTCTCAAGATTGTTTTTCCGGCCATCTGTGCCATTTCCTAAGATATTTAGTCTCCTGGGATAGGGAAGATAATCACATTCCAGTCTTTGTCCTTGGACCTGGAATATTATTTTCAAAGTTTCAACCTTTGCCTAAATTCTTAGGCCCCAAACCTGGTTTGTCTCTTTCACTAAAAGGTTTTCAAAAGACCTTCAAATGTAAGACTTGAAAAAAAAATATTCTGCATAGTTCTCAAGTTTCATAAACAAGCTATGATACTCTCTCAACAATGAGGAAAATCAAGGTTTTATTCTAAAAGGGAAAAGATTAAAGCTAAAACTAGCTCAGGGCCACTGAGACTTTGACTAGGAAGGTACTTAGGGGCTGGGGAATGGTGAAGAGAGACAATTTCTTCACTCAGCAGTCTGTTGTTCTTTCTTCATGCTCAAAGGACCAATGACATCCCAATATTGAGATCATATGGGTTCATTTGTGCCCAATTAATTCAATATATTAGCTCAGAACTCTTTCCTAGGACAGGCAAAAATTGTCCATTGGAATATTTGGCATGGAGATGTCTCTAGATTTGCATATCTCACATTTCCTTTGTGCTACTGTGATTCTGCTTTGTTCCCAGAGCAAAATGCCTTCTTTGATGTGGCTGTGCCATGTTGGACGGTAACATGTCAGCATCTTCCATGATTCACAAGCAACACGAAAGTTCTACAGAGAGATTTTGAGAGTGCCCTTGTTGTGCCTATATGTCATAGTCTTTCATTTTTTTGCAAGATATAAGACTGAAGGGAGACAAATGATGATGCCTGTTAGTGAGAAAGGGAGAGATATCACAGATCGCAGGTAAGATGAAGATGAGTTAAAAGGGAGGCAAATGGGTTCTTCCCCCTAGGAGAATAGGTACTGACAGAAATAAAGTTCCAGTCTCCTTTCGTTTCCTTTTACAAACAGCATTACATCTCCCAGCTCCCCTGGGTATTTTATACATAGACACATAAATACACACAAGATAAATTTGAAATAACTTCAGAATATTCAGAGGGGAGACACTAAGATTAAGAAAGATCAGGAAAGGATTCCTAAAGAAATTGATATTTGAAAACAGTCATGGAAGCCAAGAGGGAAAGATGAGGAAGGGAGAAAATTCCAGCCATATTGGACAGTTATTGAAAATGACCACTTATGGCTCTCTACAAAGAGGGAAGGAAACTTTACTACAAGTAGCTAAATGCCATAGAATTAAGGTTATCAGGGTATAGTGGAATCTGAAATAGTTTAATATGCAATAGAGTTTTTTCTTAGGAAAGAGAGATTTAGATAGGCTGGGGAAATGAAAAATCTGTTTTATTATCTTTTTAAAAATCTAGATGGATTTACTTTTTTTTCTTTTGTATTCACAAATCAGTGAACAGATTACATCTCTCTCATAGGCTGTAATCTCTTTGAGTTCAGAGAATTTCTCACTTTTGACTTTGTGTATATATACTTTATATTTACATACATGTACAGAAATTCATGTAATTATTGTAATGCTCAGAAATGAGGCCATTTCTGAGTTTATTATTAGGAACATGCAATAAAGGATCAGTCAGTCACTTGTGGTTTTGCCCAGAAAGACCCTGAAGTGGAATTTGACAATCTTAACCAATCTGTATCTTCCTTCTGATTGGCCTGATAGTACATCATTTCAACCTCCCCTGCCAGAAGGTGGACTTAGAAATTTTAACTCCTCCCCATTACCTCATAGTAGGGAAGGGAAGGACTGTTCCTCAGATGAGTAGATCCCTACAGTTTCACCAAACTAGGGCAATGTAGCTAGCTGGCTCTTATCTAGTACCTAAAGAAATGAAATGTCAGCTAGTTTATGAAACTCAGCTTCCTCTAGTAGTCTTTGGCTAGAAAAAGAGGAGTAGTGTCAATTAAGTTTTCAAAGACTGTTTCCCATATTGTAGACCAAATCACTCCAACTCTAGATGGGATGTCTAGGGAGAGCCAAAGGGCATGTGCTTGCAAATGTCTTGGGGAGGTTGGATTCTTGTTTATAGATAAAGAAAGAATAGTTGTCTCCACCCTGACTTCAAAAAAGACAAGGGTTTGGAGACTTGAGAATAATTACTGAGTTCTCTTTAAGGCCAATTTGCTTTAAAGAAGATGTTTACAAGTTGTGGTAGGTTAAAAGAAAGTTAAAGGGGCTTTTGAAGGGGCTGGAGACTATACCTCAAGAAAATCTATTGGAAAAAAACTGAAGTAGTTTAACCAGGAGCAGAGTCAACATTGGGATGCTATAATAGCACTTTTGCTTAGTTGGATGTCCTTAAATAAATAATTGACAGTTTAATCTGGAGTTTAGGTTCTCTGGATTCATAAAATCCTGCCCTTATGTCATTCAGTAGCCAGTACTTCTCTAAAAAAAAAAAAACAGAAAGTCCCTTCCTCACTCATCCTGGTTCCAATAATTGATTCATATCTTCATTCCATTTACTAGGGAAGATTTTATTTGTCTTGGGGTTTTGGGGACTTTTAAAAGGAGAGCAAAAAAAAGTGATTTCATAAAGCATGTGGCAAAAATAACAGCAAAAGAATAAATGAATGGTTTTAGAGAAGATTGGGAAGACCTGTATGAATTGGTGAAGTGAGCAGAGTCAGAACATTTTATTACAATAAAATTATAAAGAAAAAAATTCTGAAAATCTTGAGAATTTGAGACCAATTCAATGACAATCTATAATTACAGAAAACCAAAAATGAATCATGCTACCCACTTTCTGAGATAGAGAGATGGATTTAAAATACACTGAGTCATGTACTTTTGGAAACATCCAAAGAGTAAGTTTACTTTGCTTAATTATGCATATTTTGGGGGGTTCTATTTTTATTCTGTTATTTTCCTAATGCGTATAGGGTCAGCTTTTAGGGGAGAAATGCTTGTTCTTTTTGTTTTAAAAACTATTCAGTAAAAAAGCAGGCTGAATTTATATCCTGTGATCCCTAAAAACAGGAGCTCTTCACCTTTGAGTTTGTACAGATTTCAGGTCAGTGAACTTGAATGAAGAAAATATTACAAAGCAACTTTTACTTGCATATAACTGAAATTGAACACTTCTTAACTTAATTGAAAGAAATTATTTAAAACATTATTGTTTGAAGAGGTCCGTGGGCCTTCAACAAATTGCCAGAAGCATGCATGATATAAAATATTAATAAATCTTGACTTCTGAAACTGATTTCATTTCTCTAATCCAGTATTCTCATCATTCTTTTATCTCAGGAACTTTCTTGTCAGAATGGAAAGAGCTAAGCCAGAATCAGTGGAAGAAAGAAGTAAAGAGTCATTCAAAAGGAACAGAGTTTCAGATAATGAATACATTTCTATAGTGCCAAGAGAGCTTATCATATATTAAGAATTTTCCTGAAACATTTACTCATTCTTCTGATTTAATTGTACGTGGAATCCAGTAAAGCAATATTATTCAAAACATGAATGAAATACCAGTTCAATCTTACAAATAAATGTCCTACAATTACCTGCTCATCAAAATAATTGGCCTTTTATCTCCCTTCAGGTACAGAAATATTGATATAAGTGGAGAGTGATCACATTCTCTATAAGCAACTTGTCCTAGCAAAAGGGTTATTAATAAGATGGTTGAATACTAAAGATTTCCTTTAGCTTTTCTTTCAGGAAGTCTTCTATGGTTCTGAGAAAAAAAAAAACCATAGTAAATGTATACACGTAGAACTATAATGACTTGCTAGTTGACATAGTGCTGCATGAACCAATTGTAGAAAAGAAATTGACTCAAGTTCTCTTTCAAATGAGTGGTAGAAAAGTCTTAAAGTTTCATTTTAGTTTTAGTTAATCTATTGCCATCTGCCTATATTTTACTAACTCACTTGATTGGTCTCAAGCTTTCACATACATTTATCATTTACTAATATATATCAGCTCCATTTAGACACAGCTAATTCAGCTAAATGCTGTGCAGATATTGAATAGACACATAGATCAGTTAGTAGCAGTAGAATTGAAAGCTTTCAAGGACGGAAATATAGATTGCCTTGGGCTATGGCAGCAAAAACAAAACCAGGATGTAAAATGCTGGATGTGTACATTTTATCATCCTAAAATGTCAGCCATCCCATTGGATTATTTAAAAGCATTGAAAAAAGAAGAAGAAAGTTGTTTATAAGCAAGTATTGCCTGAAAGTATATTAATATCTTTCTCCATTGATAATAGACAGTGAGGGTCTCAGAACCACCTATTTGGGTGAGAACTTAGTTGCTATAGTGTGGGGACTAGTTCTTCCTAAGAAAGTCTAGTTCTCCATAATCAAGTGAAGTATTGGTAAAGGTCTTGGCATATTATTTAGTACGTACTAGACACTTACATAGTAAATGTTTATTCCTTTCCCCACCTCTTTTCTCTTCTCACAGTCTGACCACTTTCTATTCTTCCAACTACCTCTGATAACTCAAAGATACAACCCCAAATCATCACTCTCGTAGCCCTCGGGGTTCCTCATTCTCTCAGGGTCTCGGGGATAAAACAACATATTATATCTTTCTGTGGTGATAGTTTTAAACCATTCACCCAGAGGAAGAACCATAAACTAAAGCAATTTCAAATGAAGAATCCTAAGCAATGTAATTCTGGGGCTTCTTGAAAGTTGGTGTCCATGTTTCTGCACAAATATTATTGTTATAGAACAATATGGATCTGTGACTCTATAAAGTATATATTTTTTTATCATTCTACTTAAAGAATTTAGAATGGGGAGAGAAGAAAGGGAATTTTATGCCAAAGTGAAACTCCTTCCTGCTATTGGGTAAAACTTATCTAATAATGGCAATAGCTGTCAATCATAAAAATGTGTTAAGATTTTTAAGGACAACTATACGATACATGTACATGTATAAACATATATATATATATATATATAATCATATTTGATCATCACAAAAAATCAACACTTATTAGAATAAGGTACAATTATTAAACCTTTTTTTTTTTACAAATAGAGAAAATGACACTCAGAGAGGTTAAAATACTTGCCTAGAATCACATAGCTAGCGTGAGTCAAACCTAGGTCTTTTGCCTCCTAGTTTAACTCTCTATATATTATGGCACATGGCCTCTAGTCAAATGATATTTGGATAGGGTTAGTTGGTAATTAATGAGAAACACTGGACTCTGTATATGGCCAGTTAATAATAATAATTTGATAATTTTTTTATTTTGTTGTTATTTATTATTTCAAAATTATTTGTTAGTTACTTTATTTGTTATTACTCATTAAAGTTTTTAATCAAACACTTAGATGTCATTTTGTTGGATCTTCACAAGCTTGTAAGGGGCACAACAAGGTGAACTGGGGCTAAGAAAAAGTAAGTGACTTGCCCAGTGTCAGAGAGCTAAGAAATATCTGAGGTAGGATTTCAAATCTAATTTTCCTCACTTCAAGACCAAAATTTTACCCATTTGACCACCCAGCTATGAACTTAGTTGTTCAGACTTCTGTGTGTCAAAAATCTTGCCTCCTTTCAACCATGTTCCTGTGATGATAGGGCTTTGCCAACAGTTCTTTACTTGGTTTCATTGTCTGTCCAGATTTAATGATGTATGGATGTGATGCCCACTGAAACATAGCAAGCTTTACTATATCCTGATGGCATGGTTGAGATCCTGAGGACTCCGTTTCTTTGCTAAATACTGCATTTGATGTCAGTTATGCTATTCTTTTCAAGGTAATGCTGCATAAAAGTGTCATGGAGTTTTCTGAACTTTGAACCTTTGAAACTGAACTGGTAAGATCTTGGAGAACTCAAGAGGTCAGCCAAATCAAATAGTCTCAAGGAAAAGGAATTGTGACTGAGTTGGATTTCTGTACTTATATTCAATCAGCTTAATTGTTTTAACTGGGTTTACAGATTACAAAACCAGGTGTTGCAGTCCCAATAGCCAGTGTCGCAATCAAGCAACAACTTTGAGAAAATCCATGAATAACAAAGTAGGTATTAATCTTACTCAGCTGTGACTTTGAATGAAAAAGACCATGATCTGGATACAGTTACTTGCTTTATACCACTAAATGGACTACAGTATTTATTAGGGCAGTTCAACCACAAAAAGAATGGTGGCTCCCAAACAACCTGAAGTACCATGCTACCTAAGTCAATCATGGTGAGAATCAGGATGACAGGAGAGCAATTGAAATTGTTCAAAGAAATATTGTGTCACAAATGTCAATCAGTCAATCAGTAAGCATTTATCACATACCTTTTATATGCCAGGCATTGTGAGCTGGGAACACAAAAATGAAATGGTCCTGGCCACTGGCGGACTTAAGTTCAACTCAAAGAGAGATGTGTTCACAATAAATATATATATATGTATATATGTATATATATATATGTATATATATATTATATATATATATATATATAAATTAAAGGGGATTTGGGTGGGGAGAAGAATATAGCAGTTAGGGAAGCTCAGGAACAGTCTCACTTGGGAATTGACACTTCCTTTGAGTTTTGAAGAAAAACTAAAGATTTTAAGATGTACAGGTGAAAGGGGAACACATGGATGGAATCTTGCATATACATGGAAAACAAAAAGGCCAGTTTGAGTGGACCAAAGAGTGAGTGCTAAAAAGAGGATAATATATGATAAGCCTGAAAACCTAGGTTGGAGCCTAGTTTTAAAGGTTTTAAATGCCCATATCAGCCATTAAATTTTTTTCAGATATATAGTTATAAAATATATTGATTTTTTAATCCAGACTGAATAATTTGTTATTTCTGACTATGAAAAGAGCAGAAAACTGGGCCTTGATATATATATATATATATATATATATATATATATATAAACATACATACATATATTTATATAAAAATCTCATTGGAAAATGTTTCTAGTATAGAGATAGGCAGTTAGATGACACAATGGATAGTGTGCTGGCTTTGAGGTCAGAAATATTCATCAATTTGAGTTTAAATCTGGCCTCAAGCATTTACTAGCTATGTGGTCCTAGAAAAGTCACTTAACTCTATTAGATTCGGCTTCCTCAACTGTAAAATGAGCTGGAGAAGAAAATAGAAAACTCCTCCAGAATCTTTGGTGAGAAAACCCCAAATGGGGTCATGAAGACTTGGATATGAATGAAATGACTGAACAACCACCACAAAGAATTTGGTATTAAGATCTAGAGCTTTGCTATATTCATTTGTAACTTTCATCAAGTCACTTGAGGTTCAGATTCTTCATCTGTAAAACAGTGGGGGTTGGTCTAGATGATTGCTAAATTGCCTTTGGAACAGTGGCTAAAATATTATGCTTAGATTAAGATTCAAGATACTTGCTAGCTCTAGGACACTATCACTTCACTTCTCTGCCTGTTTCTTCACTTGTAAAATGGGAGAATTACCTTTTATGGTATCAAAATTCCTTTTTTGTCTCTCAACCTCTTATTCTATGACTACTAGTTGGGAAGTGTACGATGAGCTCATTGTCATTTGAGCAATTGGGTTAGAGGAGTACTTTGACTCATTTTGTGCAGAGCATTGATAATTTCCATTTAGTCCAATTTTATTCTGGAAAAGGGCAGAAGAGCTTGATGGACTTAGGCATTATGATTACCATGTAATAACTGTTTGGCTGAAAGGTGCCCTCAACTGATGTAGTATGTCATGATTTGGACTAATGAAGATAGCGATACTTGCTTCCAGATACTTGCCACATCAGTAGAAAGTTTCTATCTGAACAATATACTTGGCAAATATGGGCTGAACTATTTTAATGAATCTAGACCAGATTCATTTGAATTATAAAAGAAAAAATCCAAATTTTAGGAATCCTCTTGATCTTAACATCATGCTAAAATGAAGCTTCATGTAATTGCAGTGGGCAAAGTATTAATTGCAAAAGATCAAATAGTCTACTTTTACCAGTAAGTCTAATTAGCATGGTAATCAATATTAATGCTGACTTTATCCTTTAAAATAACCCAAGCCTTATTTTTAGGGCTAATTAGAGCTAATGTTCTAGAAGCAGTTGCTAATTATTGGTGCTCAATAAATATCTAGTTGTTATTAGGGCCATTGGAATAAGAACAATGAAATAAGCAAAGCAATTACTAGACTGATGAAGGAATGAGGAAAGAAAGAATTCTCCCTGGAGGGCAGGTACAAAATAAAGGATAGAGATGAAGAATAGAGTCCTATTATGGTGTCATGCAATGATAGGGAAAACCAGGAATCCATAAATTCCTTTATTGCTCAACTTACATTTAATCTCTTCTGTAAGACCTTTCCTGATCTGCTTTCCCCATTAGTTGTTCATATTTTGCCCTCCCCTCCAATACTTTTTATATGTTTTCTATTGGCTACTCCTGTTCATTATATCGACTATTAGTAGTATGTAAGTTCTTTGAGGACAGAGACATTTTCATTTTTGTCTTCTTTTCCTCAGTGCTTTACACATGATGGATAATAAATGCTTGATGACTAGATGAATAAATGAATGGAATATAGATAAAAATGTTCCACCACAAATTGGTTTCTCTTAATATTCCTCAATTCAATGCATTAGAATAAAAGTGATAAAAAGAAAATGTTGCTAAAGCTGTATAATAATGTTTCACTACAATGTAAACATGAAAATATCTTTCAATGAGCAAAAAATAGGTACAGCATTCTTTTTATTATTTTGATTTAAATGGGTAATTTTATTGTTTTTTTTTTAAACCCTTACCTTCCATCTTGGAGTCAATACAAGGCAGAAGAGTGGTAAGGGCTAGGCAATGGGGGTTAAGTGACTTGCCCAGGTTCACACAGCTGGGAACTGTCTGAGGTCAGATTTGAACCTAAGACCTACCATCTCTAGGCCTGGCTCTCAATCCACTGAGCTACCCAGCTGCCCCCTAATTTTATTGTTATAGGAATTCCCTGTGTGGAAATATCCCCGCCTGACTGAGATTGGTAACTTGACTACAACTCATAATCTTAAAGAGTGGGATGACTGAGTTCAATTAAGCCTCCAGGATATCTTGCTAGCATTTGTCATAACAAGGTTTGAACCCAGCTCTTACTGACTCTGAGGCTAGTCTTTAAATTAAAAATATTCAAAATGGAACTCACTTTCCCTCTAAAATCTCCTACACTTCTATCTTCCCTGTTTCTGTAGAAGGTATTACCTTCACTTAGGCTTACAAACTACAGATCATCCTCAGCTCATCATTTCTCATCCCTCCCTCCTTCCCCCCACCCCTCCCATATTCAAGCTGTTGTCAAGGTTTACTGATTTCACCTTTGCAGCATCTCTCAAATGACTCTCACTTCTTTCCTTGGATACTCTCAATACTGCCACTATTCTGGCTCAGTCCCTCATCACTTCCTGTCTGGACTGTTGCAACAGCTTGACAATGGCTTTCCTGCCTCAAATGTCTTCCAATCCATCCTCTTTTCCACCAGTAAAGTGATTTTCCTAAAGTGAAGGAGTGATCAAATCATCTCCCTAACCAACAACCTCTAGTGGCTCCCTATCCCTTCCAGTATCAAATAATGAAAAATACTCTTTTTGGTATTCAAAGCCCTTCAAAGCCTAGTCCCTTTGTGCATTTCCAGACTTCTTACACCTTACCTCTCTCTATATACACTTGGATCCAGTGTCACCGACCTTGTGCTGTTCCACAAAAAAGATACTCCAAACTCATAGCTGCAGGCAATTTTCTCAGGCTGTTTGCCTTAAGTTGAGAGTGATCTCCCTCTTCATCTTTGCCTACTGCCTTTTCTGGTTTCCTTGAAGTGACAATAAAAATTTCATTTTCTAAAGGAAGACATACTCAAAAGCATCTTAATATTAGTGACTTCCCTATGCTAATGATTTCCTCTTTCTCCAGTGTGGGTGCACAGCATCTTCAAATATATTTGTCTGCATATTGTCTTCCTGTTAGTCTTTTTTAAAAAGTGCTGACCTTCCATCTTAGAATCAAGACGATTGGTTCCAAGGTAGAACAGTAAGAACTAGACCATTGGTATTAAGTAACTTGCCCAGTCACACAGCTAGGAAATGTCTGAGACCAGATTTGAACCCAGGACATCCCATCTCTAGGCCTGGCTCTCAAAACACTGTAGATTCACCCACCCCCCCAACGCCTAGTCTTTAAGTTCCTTAAGGGAAAAGATTTTTTTGCCTCTTTTTGTATTCCTAACTCTTAGCACATTGCCTGGCATATAAAAGGAACTTAATAAAATTCTTATAAATTGTTTGATCTTCTCCCCACTATACTCTCCTTTCTCTCTTCCATTCCTAATAAAGGTACTCCTAGTAATATGTTTCATTAAAAATAATATGCATACATACATATGTGTGTATTCAAAACATTATATTGAAATTCTATTTTTATCTACTCTATACTAGAAACTAGAAAGCACAAAATGAATCAAATGACTTCCAACATTTATATATTCCTTGTTTTCTTTTTTCTCTATCTAACTCCAATGGTCATACATGTATATTTTATTCACTATTAAGGTCTCATGATTTCTGTATGGGGTCTCAAAAATAATTCACACATTTTAGCCATGGAAAAATGTGTAACTTGCAATATTGTTCAGTATGCTAAAATCTGGAAAAGAGTCAAATTGTTCCTTTGTAGATACAATAAGAATTCTTTAACAGACCACTAGAATCTAATTGTAATTCCAGAATTCCAGAAAAGATTCAGAGAGCAAAAGAAAGGAATTTTATGAGCCAATGTTTTCATTAGGTTCTGTTACTAGTACTTGAAATGGCCTTGAAAAAGATTACCCAGAGCACTCATTGTATTTTCTAAAGAAAGGCTCAAAGGTGCATGTTATAAGCATGAAGGATAACTGGATAGGTTAAGAGAGAAAGAAAGGTCAGAACACTGGATAGGCATGAGGCTGTTTAGGTGAATCCTAAGAAGTTTCCTTTCTGAATGTCTAGGGGTAGTAATCTTGCCTGAGCAAGTAATGGCTTTTTGTCATCTTTCCAAAAAGGTTTTAAGCTTATAAATATAATGTTCAAACTATAGTTTCTGATATTTCTAGTCTGGTAAGTCAGATCTTTTAATAAATGCCATTTATTCTAAATAAAGCATTGAAACCATGTACAGATTGGTATACTAGAACAGTTATATTCTATATGGCATCATAGTATATGGGAAGGAGGCCTGAGGCAGACCCAGGAGACTTGAATTCCTGTTCTGGATGACTCTGCATCATTTGCCATGACAGGCAAGAAACTTAACCTTTCTTATCCTTAGTTTGATTATTTTAAAGTAAATGAATACTTAAATTGTAGACATTTTAGGGTTGTTTTGAGGAAAGTGTTGTTTTAAATTGCTAAGGTAGGACAGAAAGAAAGAAAGAAAGAAAGAAAGAAAGAAAGAAAGAAAGAAAGAAAGAAAGAAAGAAAGAAAGAAAGAAAGAAAGAAAGAAAGAAAGAAAGAAAGAAAGAAAGAAAGAAGAAAGAGAAAGAAGAAAGAAAGAAAGAAAGAAAGAAAGAAAGAAAGAAAGAAAGAAAGAAAGAAAGAAAGAAAGAAAGAAAGAAAGAAAGAAAGAAAGAAAGAAAGAAAGAAAGAAAGGAAGGAAGGAAGGAAGGAAGGAAGGAAGAAAGAAAGAAAGAAAGAAAGAAAGAAAGAAAGAAAGAAAGAAAGAAAGAAAGAAAGAAAGAAAGAAAGAAAGAAAGAAAGAAAGAAAGAAAGAAAGAAAGAAAGAAAGAAAGAAAGAAAGAAAGAAAGAAAGGAAGAAAGAAAGAAAGAAAGAAAGAAGGAAGGAAGGAAGAAGAAAGAAAGAAAGAAAGAAAGAAAGAAAGAAAAAGAAAGAAAAGAAAGAAAGAAAGAAAGAAAGAAAGAAAGAAAGAAAGAAAGAAAGAAAGAAAGAGAAAGAAGAGGAAGAAAGAAGAAGGAAAGGAAAGAAAGAAAGAAAGGAAAGAAAGAAAGAAAGAAAGAAGAAAGAAAGAAAGAGAAAGAAAGAAAGAAGAAAGAAGAAAAAGAAGAAAGAAAGAAAAGAAAGAAAGAAAGAAAGAAGAAAGAAAAGAAGAAGAAAGAAAGAAAAGAAAAGAAGAAGAAAGAAAGAAAGAAAGAAAGGAAGAAGGAAGGAAAGGAAGAAAGAAAGAAAGAAAGGAAGGAAGGAAAGAAAGGAAGAAAGAAAGAAAGGATGAAGGAAGAAGAAAGAAAGAAAGAAAGAAAGAAGAAAGAAAGAAAGAAAGAAAGGAAGAAAGAAAGAAAGAAGAAAGAAAGAAAGAAAGAAAGAAAGAAAGAAGAAGAAAGAAAGAAAGAAAGAAAAGAAAGAGAAAGAAAGGAAGGAGAAGAAAGGAAGGAAGAAGAAAGAAAGGAAGGAAGGAAGGAAGAAAGGAAGGAAGGAAGGAGGAAGGAAGGAAGGAAGGAAGGAAGGAGGAAGAAGGAAGGAAGGAAGGAAGGGAGGGAGGGGGAAGGAAGGAAGAATGGGAGATAGACAGAGGGAGGGAGAGAAGAAGGGAGGAAGTGGAAAAACATTTATGCTAGTTTGGAGTTAAAAAACAAGTTTTTAAAATTGTATTTCAAATATTTACTTCCTGTGTGATGTAGGGCAACTCAACATTTCTCAGTCTCAGTTCCCTGATTTATAAAATCAGAAAAATAACTATAGCAATTTCCTCACAATTTTTTGAGGATAAAGTGAAATCATATGTGCATATTTCAGTGCCAATTATTATTAATAAAGCATAAAGTTTTATATAAGTATGACTTTTTTTAGAGTGCATATGGTTCCATAATATACCTTATTAATCTGGTTAAATCTGGGTCAAAATTACACAGCATTAAGATCAGTCCTGATCAAAATTATGGCATAGATAAAGTTTCTTCTCAGGACTCTTAATCTCTTATGGTTCTTGTCTTCCTGCCTTTCCAATGCCAAAGGACTTCTTACAAATTTCCCTAAGTGACTTTAATTCTCTGACCCTCTTGCCTCATATCCAAATGCAGAATGAGACTTCACCCAAAGGAATTTCAAGTGTAATGGGAGGAGGACACTAGTACTGGTGGCTGGACACTCCTAAAATCATAACAAGTGGTGCTGTCATTCTTTAAGATAAAGTTTCTTCTTTCTATAAAAATAACACCTCGTCTGTCCACTTATAGAATTATAATCCAGATTCTCTCATCATTTATCATACTCTTTTGAAGATATTGACTTTTTAAGAGTATAAACTTTGGTATGTGGAAAAAATAAATTACAATTAATATAGCATTAATAAGGAACATTCTTTAGAGTATTTCCTCACCAAAATAAATTGGGTGCCTCTATGTAGGGCATAGGGGCCACATTTCTTTTACTTGACTAAACATTTCAACTATACTAGAGATTAATTTTGTAGAGCCTTGGGCACCACATAAAAGGAAATGTATTTATTAATTTACTTCACAGGATCCTCTTCTGTTTGAAAGAACTGCTGCTGTCAGGCCAGAGAAACTATTTGCCCAGCTTTTATAGACAACAAACCTTTTATTTACTTCCCTTAATTGTTGTCATTATCGGATTGTTTATCCTGATGACTGGGTGTATTTTGTCTGGTTCCTATTTCTAGCTTGCTTACATAATGGTTATCTGCTGTTTAGTGCTCTTTAGTTTTTCTCTTTAGTGTAAATAGCTTAGTGCAGAGGAAAACACTTGAGCTATAAAAGGAGTTTAAGACAACAGAGAAACTTTTCCTTAAGTCTCCATGGAGGGATATGAGATTTGTATTACATAAGATGTGACTTAGAGAGAAGCTGCCTTACACATATATCCTATTCAAGTTCTTGGCTAAGGAAATATAACAGTTATGTCCTCCGTACTATAAACTTGTGTCCCCTAAAGTTAAATATATTCTATTTATCCTCAATTATTGTTCTTACAATATAGTTTCAAGACAGGTGGCCATTGGGGTTATGCTCTTCTAACACACTTGACTGCTAGTGACCTTATTGGAATGTAGAGTCCAGCAGAACCATTTAACAAGGTCTCATTTGTGTTGGTTGTTCAAAGTCGAAGAGCCTGAAAAATACTTCTAAAAACATGTGGAAAGAAATATGCATGAATCCATACATGTGCATGTGTATCACATGAATATATACTTATTTGTGTATGTCTATCGCATATGCATATTGTATATTGCCTGCTTAAATTATTACTCATATTTGTATACATGTACACGTGTCTGTGTATAGGTATGTATACATAGATGAATTGTGCCTCTGTGTGTGTAGGTGTAAGTTTAAGTGTAAGGCAGCTCTATGAATTAGACAGAGAATCTGTGAAGATTGGACTTGGCTCTCCCCTAATTGTAACAATGAATTTACTTAGCTCTTCCTTTATTGTGAATATTAAATTATAATCCCCTGTCTATTTTTAGATTTTAATCCCCAAGGTGTTAACTCAGTATTTAAAGTAGATCTACCCATTTTAACTACAAAGGGTGTTAACTAACCAAAAAAGGTGTTAAATAACCACAAAAGATATAACTAGGTACAAAAGGTGTGAACACCCATTTCATACATTGAGTGGGCAATCGTAGAGAGGAGAATCTGCTGTGATTGGTAGACATAAAAATTTAGGGGAGGTGACACAAGAGAAAAAGGTCTTTAAATAGAGGAAACAGAGGCACACAAGAATTTCAATAGACATTCAGTCACTTGGAATTGGACTGGAAGAGATCAGTCACTTGGGTTTGGAATGAAGAAGAGTCACTCAGAGGAGAGATTGGAAGACAGTCACTTGGAGTTGGACTGGAAGACACAATTGAGGAGAGCCTGGAAGACAGACACTCAAACTTGGAGGGAAGACACTTGGCTGTTGAACTGGATGCCTGGAGGAGCTCCTGCAGGAGACCTCAGACTACTTTCCTTTTAGCCAATCACCATGGTGAGTAAAAGACTGACTTAGTTTCCTTGCCTTTCTGGAGGTGTGAACCTCCGAGAAAGGCCCATCTTCCTAAGACTCCTTCCCCCTGACTGGGAGTTGGAATTTCTACCTGGCTCTTTCGAAGCCAGAGCTCTCTCTCCCTCCCTCTCTCTTGGTCCTCTTTTTCCTTTTCCTTAATATCTTCCCTCTATTGTAAAAAAACTACCATAATTCCATTTACTTGAGTAAATTTTGGGATTTAAAAATTAAATCTCTGGTGACCACCAATTAAATATTCAATCCAACCATAAATTTAACAAATCTTATTTGAAGATTAGAAGACCTGGGTTCAAATTATACCTTAACTACCAGATGTGATTAATTTACTCATCTTTCAGTAATCTAAGGGAACTTTCTAACACTATAAATTTCAGAATAGGTATGTGGCACCTCTCCAGCCTTTACCAATAGATTGAAGGTGTACCAACTTGATGATGACTGCCTCAAGTTCGAGGTACTCTCTCATACTCTCTCTCTATTCCTGTACCTTTAGAGAATGACCTTCCATTTATTGGTTTACCTGTCAATAGTAAGTGAGAAGGCATGATTAGAATAAATTAGAGTAAAGTTTGGGGCAGCTGGGTACCATGCATGGAGAGACAGAACTAGAATCAGGAAGACTCATCTTTCTGAGTTTTAATCTGGCCTCAGACACTTAATAGATATCTGATCCTGGACAAGTTACTTAACCTCATTTATATCAGTTTCCTCATCTATAAAATAAGCTGGAGAAGGAAATGGCAAATAACTCCAGTGTCTTTCTCAAGAAAACTCCACAATGTGTCACAAAGAGTTGGACATGATTGAAAAATCACTCAGCAAAAATTTAAGGTAGAAATATAGTGGTGTAAAAATAAAAGGTGACTGTAAACTAATAGGCAATGGATTGATTACTGATTATAAACTAATTTTGATACTTTGCTTACTGCACTAACAAAGTATCTTCAGTTTATAACAGTGAAGTAAAGGTCATAAATGAACTCTTCAGGGCCGGGTGCAAGGAGACTTGTTATAAAAAATATAATATTTATTGAAATATAAGGATAAAAAGGATTTATAACTCTAAGGAATTCTAACTCTACCCAAATAAATCTCCCTGGTTCTACAAGGAAGTGCTTCTCCTATGTCAAAAGGTTATAATCCTTCCTAATCTGACCTACCCAAATTTTTATTATTCCAAATAAAACTAACAATATTATTCTTATAATTTTTAATTTGGCTCCAAGTTATAAAAATAACAAAGGCTAGCTGATTGAGTCTCAACAAGAATCATGTTAGGAGTCTGAGCCTTAGCAGACTCAGAGTCCTAACCAAAGACAAGGTCTTTCTTTTGTTTTCCAAGAGTTAAACAATCTAAAAATACAGTAATAGTCAATAGTGTTTCCAATTTGGAAAAAGAAAACACTTAACTCCTTCAGGTCTTTACCTCAGAAAGTGAGAGAGGGGCAAAGATGTTACCTCCTCAAAGCCCTCAGAGCAAGAGTCTCTTTCTGTGACTCTGCCAACTGCCAGAGACCAACTGCCACACCCAGAGAGAGTAACTGTCACAGGAAAACTATTAAACTGTCAACATTTGAAATTGACACTGTCTCATATCTGCTTCAAACTCCAATTCTTTCTCAAGCCAACTTCTCTACTTCTTATCTCTAAACTAATATAACAAAACACAATTTCTAATATCATCCTTATAGTAGGAAGATTTATATTAGGGCATTCTCCCATAAACTTAGGGTATATAGTCCCCAACATACCATCAAAGGGGAAAGTGATCAAATATAAAGATCACATAGGAAGGTTGTCCACATGGGAAATAAATTTCAATCACACTGGTTATTTGATGGTTTCTTGTAATGACCTAACATCAATTTATGGACAAGACAAATCTGATGAGTGTGACAATATTGGTAGCAATATATGATATATATGAAATTAAGTATATTTATGTGTATATTTGTATAATTATGCACTCCAAGTCCATGCTTTTCTCTATCTTATCAAAGTTGCATCCTACTACATCCAAAGATTGATAGTATACATTTTATGGTAGGTAGAAATTTCCCATATTACCTAAAAAGCAAGACAAATTAATCATCAAATTCTGCTAAAAAGACTGGAAATTTTAAGAAACTGATGGTTTCTTATGAGAATATAAGAGAAAAAAATAATAGAACCTGAAAAATATGTCTGACTCTTGTTATCTGGTGTGGAGGGACGAGGAGGAAATGGATGATTTTATTAGCACAAGAAATTATTTCTATCAGTGTCAATCCTTATGTTTTCAGTGACTCCCAAGGGGTTTGTTGTTGTTGTTGTTGTTCAGTCCTTTCAGTTGTTTCTGACTTTGCATACTATCTGGGGTTTTCTTGACAAAGATTCTGGAGTGGTTTGCCATTTCCTTCTCTAGTTTATTTTACAAATGAGGAACTGAGGCAGAATTAAGTGACTTCTCAGGGTCACCAAGCTTGTAATGTCTGAGGCCAGATTTAGACTCAGAAACATGTGTCTTCCTATCTTTAGACCAAGTCTTCTATCCACTGTACCATCTAAGGGATATGAAAATAAAACAAAAAACAACAACAGAAAAAAAACAAGGTAGGAGAGAAATGAGCATTAAGCTCCTACTATGTGCCCAACATGGTGCTAAGCACTTTGCTAATAATGTCTCACTTGATTCTGACAACAGTCCTGGGAAGTAGTTGCTATTTTTACCTCCAATTTATAATTGAGGAAACTAAGTCATACAAGGTTTAAATGACTTGCCCTTGGTCATAGAGCTATGAAGTGCCTGATATTAGGTTTAAACACTGTACCATCCAGCTCAAGGAACTTATACCCTAATGAGAAAGATAGATATATTATGTACTTTAGAAATATTCTTACAAGGAAGTTAGTGATAGAAATGAAAAAAAAATTCAGATAGAGGATCTAGAAAAAAACTTTGGAGAGAAAAATAATTTCCAGCTGTTGGAAATTAAGTCTTCATGGGGGAGATTTTAACTGATCTCAGTCATGAAGATAAAATATTTCAACAATTTGAGACATAAAAAGAATGGCCTTCATGATAATATAGTACAAGAGAATGGGTACTGAGAACAGTGAACAGTAAATAATTATTTGTTTGTAATATAAAGTCAATAATGTAGGTGAGATTCATATTGTGCAGAGACTGAGATTCCAGGTTATGGAGTCTGTAATTTTATCCCATTAGCAACAGGGAATCACTGAAGGTCATATCTGCAAAAAATAAATAATATGTTGTCAATTGTGTGAAACATATGCACAAAAACCTCTGGTACCAAGTAGAATAGATGAGAGAAATGGTACAAAGACCGCCCCTCGTCAATCTAGCAGTCAAGAAGATCTCAGTTCAAATCCAATCTCAGATAATTTGTAGCTGTGTGACTCTGGGAAACCATATAACCTCTTTTTGCCTCAATTTCCTCATCATTAAAAGAAGGATAATAATATCACTTTCCTCCCATTAGTTATTTATGAAGATCAAATGTGCTAAATAATTGTAAAGTGCTTAGCATAGTACCAAGAAAATTAGTAGGCATTATGTCAATGTTAGCTATTGGTTATTAAGTGTGTATACACACATACACACACACACACACATACACACATCTATCTATCTTAAAAGGGAAAATTTGTTTGAAGTAAATTTTGATTAGCAATCTTGAAGTATTGTACAAATTTCAATATATAGAAAGCAGTTTGTGCCCAAGGATCTGAGATTTGAGTTTCCAATATTCACTATGCCCCAATGGTTTCAACTGTACCTTGCTCCCTGTCATTGCTCTGTCTAATTCAGCCTACTAGCCTCTGGTTGATACTGCTATGGTTGATACTAATTCTGTTGCCTTCTGGCCAGGCATATGGTGGGAGAGGTGTGACAGATACATCAGGACCTAATTAAAGCTGTCTCTCTATTGTCATCAGAATAACTTCAAGAGTATTGAAAAAGCAAATCCTCAAAGAGAAAGCGAGAAGCTCCCTGAAATATTTTGTTAGTAGTAAATGCTCCCAGATTTGTCTTTGGGGTTCTCTATACTCTGTAACATGGATGATAAAAATATTCTTATCATCTTAAAAAGTGGTGCTGAAATGGTATAGACTCAGTAGAATTAACTTGTCTCCATCTTTCAGTATTACCTGTTCATAAAAATGGGAATAATTATTCTTGTTTCTTAGCCACTTTCCCAGATGTGTTGTCAAGTTTAATCAGATAATGAGCTTGATTCTCAGCAATTTGAGTTCATCCTTGATTATAAAGGGCATGAACTCTTTCAGGATAATAGACAAGTCTTGTGAATATGATATAGTCTCCTTGAAAAACAGCATGCCACCCTCAGTTTTATTAAGTTGACAAAATTTACCCTCAACCCATTGCTTCTCAGTAGTAGTGACCTTACTCAAGGCCCACTCTGGACAAAATTATTTCATTGGTAAAGGTTGCATATCTGATTTTTCCCTCTTTTTTCTACAGCATCCACTCCCACCTCACACCCTCTCTGCACTTCATATTCCTTGCCTTCTTTCCCTTCTACATGGTACCTTTCCTTCCCAGTCACAAGTCCTTGCCTCCCTAAACCACTTATATTTAAGTACATTAAATTTATTTTCTATTTTATTCTATTTCTGTTTATTATATGCCTCTCTACATATAAATGCACATGAATATGTACTTTGAAAATAAACTCTTTGAGAATGTTTTTGCTTTTTTTTAATATTTCCTAATTGTGCCCAACAAAATATCTGGCATATAACAGATAATTAATGCTTATTATTCAAATGGCTCTTCTTCTCTCTCTCTCCCTCTACCTAAAAAAAAAAAACAAAACCCTTCCTAGGTCAATAATTTATAAATGTTAGTTATTCTTCTTCTTAAGTCATTGCTTCTTCTACAAGCACATTTGTATTTTAAGCCTTTATTGTAATTATAGAATGAAAGGTTTGTCCTTATAATATAATTTGTGGTAGAATGAAGGAGGCTAAAGGAAATATTTAATAGGATAAATAATTCCTATTGTTGTGTTTAAAAAATAAAATACCAAATTACGAGATGGGAAACATTATATGCAAAGGGCAGGGATATTTCAGTAGATTGCAGTCCCAAAATTAGATAGATGATATAATAGCCCCAAAGCTAAAAAAATTAGGTTGTATTAATAGAAGCGTAGTATCTCAAACCTAGTATCCAAAAAATCTTTTAAAACAATAGGCTAGCCACTATGCTTTCGTCAACTACAATGCAAATTGAGAGCTAGAATATAGTATTTAGGTGCCACTTATTAGGTAAGATATTGATAACTTGATATAGTCAGAGATGAAAGTAAATGGTAAGGGTGTTGTACCCCGAGAAACTTGGGCAAACTATTATCTGGGAAATTCCTCTGCTCCTTTAGGCCCTCATGACGCCCAACCCCAAACACCTGACCTTGAAGATCACCCTCCTTTGATTGCCCCATTGAATTGAAATGGACAAAGAAACACACCTCATTCATTCATCGTCCAAATCAGGAGAAGCACCCCCAAACCCTTGTTCTTGAATCAAGCCCTCACTGTTGTAAAGAGTATAAAAACCCCAGAATTGAGGCATTCAGGGAGCAACCTCCCAGGTTGCTCCACTCATGCTGTCTTGCTGGCAGAAAATTCAACACTACTAATAAATGTCTCTCTTTACTTTTAAGCTAAGTTTCTGAATCTTGCGTTCTTGCGAAAGGTATCCTTCCTGAACCCCAGGGGTTCCTACTCTGAACCCAACAACATAACTTGTTAAGTAATATATAGTTTACTGCTTGGCAACCTTGTGCAGCCTCCTTCTGGCCTTGGGTGATTCAGGGGCTTACAGTGAGAGATTATGAAGAGTCCCCTCATTAGTCACTGGACCGTAAAAGCTAGCCAATAAGAGGATGTGCAAAAAAACTTTCGAAACCTCCTTCTGCCTCATCAGACAGTTAGGGGACTCTTTATTCTCTCATTGCAAGTCCCTGGAATCATTCATGACCACAAGTGAGCCCCAAGCTTCCACGGACTCATCTGGAAGCAAGCAGAAAATATTGGTGCCTGCTCTGTACAAACAACCACAAAAGGGATATATGAAGATGGTCTATGCCTGTGTTTCACTTATAAATAATTCAAATAGAAATAATTCATAAGTATGATAGGGGGTACAGAATGAAGTCTGTGATTTTAGACATATACATCCCCTCCAATGGAAACTCTTCTAGCCTTCTTATCATTTTGCCCATGTCCTGCTATGAATCATCCACTGCTCCTTAGCATTCTGGACCAGTGAAGGGTGCAACCCAATCATTGGCTACTTTATGCTTTCAACCACATGACCAGATTATACTACTTTTCTAGTTATAATACATCTCTGATAATTATTATAAGATTTCTCATAGATAAAAATATAAACTCCTAGAGAACTGGGATTGTTTCACTACTTTTTTTTTCTCTTTTATCCCCAGCTCATTGCTCAGTACTTAGCATAAAGCAAATAAAAATGCTTTCTGATTGATTTACTAGAGATAGCTACATGGTGCAGTGGATAGAGACTGGCCCCAGATTCAGGAAGAAATCTAGCCTCATACCCTAATTAGACATATGACCCTGGTAAATTCACTTAACTTCTTTGCCTCAGTTTCTCCAATTGACAAGTGGAGAGAACAATACCCACCTGCCAGGATTGTTCTGAAGATCAAATGGGATATTTGTAATGTATGGTGCCTGGTTCAGAGTAGCCTTAATAAATGCTTGTTTCCTTCCTTTGTCCCTTCCTTCCTTGACTGATTTATTGTTAATGTTACATTTTACTCTCATCTTTTATGCCCTTCTTTATTCTCCTTTGGTTGTGACCTGAAATGCTAAGCACTTAAGTTATTCTATGACCCACAGAGTCAGATGAATCTAGATTGAATTCAACTTGAATTTACTAAACCAAATTAAAAGAATATTAGAAACACAAAAGATCTTGGGGTTCATTTAATTTGGTTCCCTCATTTAACTTTTTTTCCTTTTATCCCCAGCTCTTTCCTCAGTTCCTAGCATAAAGCAAATAAAATTGCTTTTTGATTGATTTACTAGAGATAGCTACATGGTGCAGTGGATAGAGACTGGCCCCAGATTCAGGAAGAAATCTAGCCTCATACTCTAGACATATGACCCTGGTAAATTCACTTAATTTCTTTGCCTCAGTTTCTCCAATAGACAAATGGAAATAACTGTGCCCACTTGTCAGGATTGTTCTGAAGATCAAATGGGATATTCACACTGCCAAATAGTAGCAACAGAGATAAGCCAATTGAATTTTAAAAGTGTTTTTTGTTCTATAATTCTATATATTCTTGGAGTGGCATCTCGTGGTGCCTAACCACATGCTGTAATATAAAGGTTACAGTCACTGAATTATTTTTATTTTTATTATTATTATTTTACTTTCTTAATTAACCTTTTTCTTTGGTTTTGGTAAAACCAAAATGAAAATGGTATGATCTCCATTATCTCCTGCATGTAGTGTTCCCTTCCTAGATGCAAAACCTGTGTAGGAAATATGGAACTAAGTGTCTCAGGTGCAATTGGCCATTTCTATTTCTAGACTGGAAACACCTGCATTTTTCAAAAGCTGGGCAGACTTCAGACCTTTAGTAGTCATTAAAACACTGCTTACCATGGGTTTGAGAACCTTGAAATGTCAAAATTGAGCTTGAGACCAAGTTTATGAGTTTATGAGAACTTATACACATGGAAGATTATCATTTGCAGTGGATTATAATCCAGAATGTGAGCTAGTAAATAAATGATAAATACAGTAAGAACTAATATGGTGCATCCACTGGACACATTTTATAATATCACTTTGTCATTTCACGTTCTATGTGGACTACCTTAGATCAGAAAAAAAAATTTTTTTTGAAGCATGAAATCAGTTACCAAGCTGAAAAGTGGGGAGGTTTCATCTACTCCACTTTGTAAGACAAAATGTAATTTTGTCCTTCTTGCTAATAAACATTACACAGGAATGAAATGACAGGAATCAAAGAAAGGTAGGACTACCCAGATCATGACCCTTAGATGACAACTGTCTGGAATTTGTTCTTCTAATTATATACCCCAACTCTTTGTTACCACCCACATACTGACTTTTGAACCTAAGTAAGAACATGAATTATATTAATGGCTATTCTGTATAGAATTCTACATTTTGAAAAAGACTCCAGAGAAGTTATTGAAATAAAAATAATTCTAGGAAACAAATGTCAGACTGTAGGGGAACACTGAGTCCCTAACTGCTATCTTTGGCTTACTGTATATGTTCATTTTTTCTTTTATAGGCTCTATTATATATAACTTGAAAAAGTAATACTTCTTTGATACTTCAGTGGATTTGTGATCTTATTGGTAAGGCTCTTATTGCATCCTCATCCTATAGAATTCCTTCCCACATAAGAATGCTCCATAAAGTATCTATTCAATGTATTGGAGGCCCTTGATTCCAATTATGTGGAAACTTAGACCAGGGACAGGGAGCCTTTTAGCGATAGAATGCCAAGCCCCATGCCCACCCTAACCCCCAGACCAAGTGATGTGCTCATGCTCCCCCCAGAGACCACATTCTGTGTCCCTCCTCCCACTGAGTGCCAGGTGTGCCCTGTCCCCTTTCTTAATAGACCCAGGGGAGAGAGGAAGCACTCCCATTGGACTACTAGGCACAGAGATGGATGATGTAGTTAGGCTTGGGGAGTGTCGGGAAAATAGATCCCTACCCCCTTATATTTGACTGGATTTTCTCCTGAGGGTTAACCACTTTTCCCCTACTTGTGACTGGAAATCTTTCCCCCCACCAACACTTCCCAACTGAAGAGACTGATGGAAGAGAAACCTGAGAAAAGGCATTTTAAATCTCTGTCAGATTTTACCTCAGCTTCTATTGCCCTGGGTCTGAACTGTGGCCAAGAGGCTAAATCCAGGGTCAGCCAACCTGACTTTCTCTCAGTGGACTCAGCCTGCCAAAGCCTGAGTTCCCCCAAACTCCAGGAGGGAGGGAAAAGGGTTTTAGATAGAGACAGGGACTCCCTTTTCCCCACTTTCCTCTCCCATTCTTTCCCTGCCAGTTATTCCTTTGTTTTACCCTGATTGAGTTGACATTAAAATAGTTATCTTTTCCCCAAGCTGTGAATCAAGTGTGAATGAACAGATCAAGGGGAGACCCTTTGGTCTCATGTAGTAAAAGGGAGATAAGAGAGACAAGAGCAAATCTGGGAGAGCAGCAATAGCTAAGGAGGGAAGGCAGAAGGGGAAAAATCTTCAAACCCCCTCGCCTCTTCTCTGAGCCAACCCTTTACATCTGCCATCTCCCCTGAGCCCTGCTTTGAGAAGGGGGGTCTCCATTCTTCTCTTCTCCCTCTATTCTGAAAGACTGAACCCATTGATTTCACAAAACAAGTATGTGTATATAAAAGAAAAAAACAATGAAAGATTTCAGAACTCTGAACAAAGAAATGACTTGTCCTTACTTCAGCAGTCTGTTTTCTTCCCCACTCTTGGTATAAAGATGATGGAATACGATTGCAAAATGAGATAACATATTCCAATATAGCTGATGTATTGATTTATTTTTTTATTATATTTATTTGTTATAATAGAGAGTTTTTCTTGGGATCTGAGGAGGTATTGTTGAATTCATGTAATAAATAAAAGAGGAACTTAAATGAAGCATTGCAAAAGAGAGAAGGAGGAAGTTTAAAAGAGTGAATACTATCAAGCAGGGAAGCTTTGTGGCCACCATGTTAAATTTGATACATGTAGTTTAAAACATTGCATTAGAAAGATTCACAAATTCATATGAAATTCTCCTCTCCATACTTTGTATATTGAAATATTCATATTTGTTCAGCTCATAAAAAGCTATATTTCAAAAGGTAGCTAACAATGTTGGGTACAATTCAAATGACAAATATAAAGGGAGAGAAAATGGTCCACTAGATGCCTTTAGATCATGAAGGAAAAAAAAGGAAAAAAATTCTTGAAGTTTAAAAAGATCCTTCAGATCAGCTTTTGCAAATTCAAATCCTATTTCCAATTTGTTTCCTTATTCTTGCAATCTTTTAAAGAAGGGATGAGGATAACAAGAGGATTTGACTCCTAAAACTCTAGTCCTCCTCTAATCAATTAACTACCTCATTCATTCAGTTAAACTTGGACTCAATACTTTTCCTTTCTTTTTGCCTTTGGGGTATGACCTCTCTTTTACTTCTCCAGATGGTGATAATAATGAGCAGTAAAATGGTGCCAGAGCAGAAGGGAGGGTATGTGTAATACTAATCTGACCTAGAAAAAGGAGTTTTTTTTTTTCCCTAAGTACTTAAAGTATTACTGGGTTTCATCTATCACAAACTAACTGTTAAATACAGTCATCCATACACACTGTCCCCCTACCTTTGCCATCTCTCCTTATTGTCCTCCCTCAATCCCATTTCTCTTGGTTTCTGAATGTGAAACAAGATACCAGTACTATTAAAATTACATGTAGGATCCTGTAATTCATCAATGCTTTGTTATTGGTAGAGTTGTTAACAAAAGCAGTACTAAAAGTTGGTTAGAGTGGATGTATAACATTGAAAATCTTTTCAGTGTCTGCCAACCTGAACAATTCTAACTGATCTGAATCTGGGAATCAAGTTGCCTTGCGCTTTTATTGATGATGCAGGTGCATTGTCTTTAGAATGTTTTGTGGTCTTCACTAAGTCCTTCGGGCCAAATAAAAGTCATTACAGGCAAATAAACTATAATGCTACCATTCAGACTACTCTTAGAGAGCTTCAATGTAAAATTCATACATGTTATTCGCTTCATGGTGGAAAGGGACATTCATATTCACATTGTGTATGTTTAGGAATCTTTCAGGCAGCACACTGGAAATGTTGAGGACTTCCTAGACTGAGCTATTTTTGTAGTATAAGGCAAGACATTGAATTTAGAATCATAGATTTGGAATTGAAACAAACTTTAGAGGCCATTTAGTCCATCCTTCTTATTGTATAGATGAAGACTGAGAGGTGCAAAGATTTTAAGTGATTTACCCAATTTTGCACATAAAATGAAAGAGGTAATGGTTGAACCCAGATCTCCGGACTCTAAATGCAGTACAGTACTCTTTCCATTATACCATGTTGATTGCTATGGAATTCTTTTTTATCTTAAGAAAGGAGTTAAAAATGGCCACCAAGATGTTTTAAAGTAAGTGTATTTATGTGTATATATACATATATAAACTTTTATATATTTTATATACACATGTGTATATGTATATACACATGTATATATGGACATATGTCTGTGTATATACACATATAGTGTAGTAGTAGTAGTCTCTCGGTGACCGAGAATGACGATTGTCTTTGTGCAGTTTCATCTACGGTGTACCCTCATGCGGCTTTGGAGTCCAAAGGCTGAGGCACAGAGTTTGTGGCACATGGGGCCTGGGACTCCAGTTGTTACAGGAGGTGCGGTTGTGGCCTGGTGTCGGCGTTCACGCACAGCAGCAAGACGTCAACGTCGCTCATCTTCAAAGGTGGTGGCGGCATGGTGAATGTGGGCTCGTCAGCTGCTTCTGTCAGAGGCAGCGAGTTCTAGTTGCTTTGGTGTAATGCCAGCCCACTTCAAGTTGGACTTTAGCTGATCCTTGAATCTTCAATTTGGTCCGCCTTGTTTCCTGAGTCCAGCTGACAGTTCACCGTAGAATACTTGTCTTGGTATTCACTGTGGGTCCATGTGGATGACGTGTCCAGACCATCGTAGCTGGGTTTGGAGGACCAGGACTTCGATGCTGGTGGAGTTGGCTCTGTCGAGGACTTCCTGGTTGGTGATTCGGTCCTGCCATCGGATCCTCATGATTGACCGGAGGGAGCGTTGGTGGAATTGCTCCAGCTGTTTCAGGTGCTTCCGGTACAGTGTCCATGTCTCACAACCGTATAGGAGCCGAGCTGAGGACCACTGCGTTGTATACTGTGAGCTTCGTCGCAGTGCTTACACCGCTGAGTTGGAGGACTTTGGAGCGCAGCCGCCCGAGTGCCTGGCTGGCCTTTTGGATCCTGGCATTAATCTCGTGGTCTAGGGACCTGTCATTGGCAATAGTGCTGCCCAGGTACTTGAAAGTGTTGACGTTAAAAAGCTGTGTGCTGTAGATTGTAATGCACGGCTGGTTAGTTGGCCTCCCTGGTGCAGGTTGGAACAGCACCTCTGTTTGGCTGAGGCTGATAGTCAGGCCAAACAGTTTTGTTGCAGTGGAGAACCTGTCCACAATGGTTTGGAGATGATTTTCTTGGTGGGCCATGAGAGCACAGTCATCTGCAAAGAGAGCTTCCAGGATGAGCCTCTCTGTTGTCTTTGTTTTTGCAGTCCAGCGAAGGTCGAATAGTGAGCCATCCAGTCGGTATTTGATGTAGACGCCCAGGTCTAGATCCATCACAGCATATCATAATACTTGGGTGAAGTATAGGTTGAATAGTACTGGAGCAAGGACACAGCCTTGTTTCATGCCATTGGAGATGTTGAAGCGATCGGAAGTCTCTCCACCAGATAGGACTTCCCCTGTCATGTCGACATGAAAGAGCTGGATCAGTTTGACGAATTTTGCTGGGCAACCGAGCTTGCTGAGGATCACCCACCTTTCCATTTAAGGCCTTGTACACCTCAGTTGGGATCCTGTCTTTACCGGGTGCCTTGCCTGTACTCATTTGTTTAATGGCTTTTTGGACTTCCTCTATTGAAGGAGGGACTTCAAGTTGTTCAATGGTGTGGTTTTGGGGGATCTGGTCAAGGGCGCTTTGGTCGACTGAAGAGGGTCTGTTGAGAAGCTGACTAAAGTGTTCTTTCCACCTGTTGCTGATGCCTTTTTTATCTTTTTTGAGAGTGTCACCGTCAGAGGATAGCCAGGGAGTGGTGGTGGGTTTTAATGGCCCATAGACAGTCTTGAGGGCACTGAAAAATTGTTTGTAGTTTTTCATATCAGCAAACCACTGGATTTCTTCTGCCTTTTTTTCCCACCATCGGTCTTGCATCTTCCTGATCTCATGCTGCGCCGTGGCTTGGAGAGACTTGAATCTGTCCTTTTTAGGAGCAGAGTTTGGGTTATTTTGCCACTCCATAAAGGCTTTGTTCTTCTTGCTCAATAGTTCTTCTATAGGAGTGTTGTTCTCATCGAACCAGTCCTGGTAGTTGCATTGTTTTGGGCCTAGGACTGCCTTTGATGTTTCCTTCACTGCGTCTCTAAACTGGTTCCATTTCTCGGTTGAGCTTCAAGTGAGTGGTCACTTGGCAGACAGCTTGTTGTCCAGGCAGGACTGGAATGTTTGCAAATAAGATGGATCTCTAAGACAACTCACCTTGTAAAATGCGCGAACTGTCTGGGCGCATTTTGGGATGGGGAGGCTCAGTGTGCATTTGAAGAATCGCTCTAACCAATCGGTGGTCTGTCCAGCATTCAGCTCCTCTCATGGCTCTGGTGATCTTTACATCCTGGATGTCTCTCCGGCATACAATGATGTAGTCAATGAGATGCCACTGTTTTGATCTTGGGTGCATCCACGTTGTTTTATATTTGTTCGCCATTCTGAACACAGTGTTCATGATGGTGAGTTCGAACTCTGAGCATTTGCTGAGTAGCAATAGGCCGTTGTTGTTCATTTTGCCCACTCCGTGTTTGCCGAGCACTCCTTTCCATCTTTCATGGTCCTGGCCAATGCGGGCGTTGAATTCTCTCAGTAGTATCAGCTTGTCATTTGTGGGCACTGAGTGTAGGATGGCACTCAGTTCAGAATAGAACTGCTTGATGGTCTCCTCTGTGCTGGTCAGTGTTGGGGCATATGAGCTAATGATTGTGGCATACTGGTCTTTGCTGAGAGGCAAATGGATCTTCATGAGCCTCTCGCTGATGCCCACAGGCAAGTCTGGCAGCTGTTTGAGCAAACTGGTCTTGATGGCCAGGATAACACCGTGGATTCTGTCTTCATTTGAGGCTCTACCTTTCCAGAAGAAGGTGTATCCAGTGGTGGGTTTGCTGAGTGATCCCTCTTCTGGTAAGCGTGTTTCGCTTAAGGCTGCAATGTCGATGTTATATCGCACCAGTTCTTTACCAATTAGAGCTGTTCTTCTCTCAGGTCTTGGGGTATTCTCTCTATCAAGTAATGTCCTGATGTTCCATGCTCCTAGTAGGAGTTTCTTTGTATTTTTTTCTTTGATTTCGACCACTTAAAGGGGATGACCCACCAGCCGTGGTGTGCTGACCGGGTGTTTGTAGGGCAGGCAATGTTTGGGACACCTTTTCTAGTCCCCTCCCTTGATTAGGATGAGCAGTGCTGTCCTAGAGAGGGCTGCTCAGTCGCTCAGGATGCTGCCGAATGTCCCTGCTGCCCTACAGGGCCGAGAGACCACGGGTCCGTGGGTCGCCTACGTGCAGGATCGTGACTACAACTGCCAGTGGTCACTTCCCCCTGTTGCGTCGCCACTCCCCCATCGCCGCAGGTCTTGAAGAGGGTGGACGGGGTTAGGATAGATGAGTGTGCACAAAGATACTTGTGCGTGAAGGAGATTTAAGTGGAAAAGTCGATGCACAGAGACAGTCCCACTCTCTCTGCGTTGGAAGCCTAGGTCCAGTGGCACAAAAAATTGTTACGTCTGGAGACTTCCTCAGCTGCATTGTATGGCCGTGTTGTCCTTTGTGCTCCAACACGCCCTAAGCACTCCACAGTGCTTTGCAGGCAGCGACCACACCCCGGGCAATGGCTTCGAAAGGCCAGCCAAACCTTGTGAGGGTAGCCATCAGGTCATCATGGACCTCTGGTGAACCAGGGCTTTGCTCACCCAGCATGTGAAGACTGCTTTGGCTGAACAGACAGAAGAAACCAATAAGAAGGTTCAACGGCTGAGAGGGCGATGCAGCAAAGCACTGTGGAGTATACACATATACACAAAGGACTATATATGTATATGCATAAAAATATAAAATATATACATGTATATAAACTCAAACACAAATATAAAGGTATACACACTTCTATATCTACATGTGTATATATGAATGTGTGTATAACACACTCACTGGTTGAGATATCCCAAATTAACTATGTTATTCCCTAAGTTCCCCACAATTTCCACCATTCTTTCAGTCATTTATGCTCACAACACTGGTTCCATCTTTAATCCTTCTGTTACTCCTTCTATATACCCAACTGATTGGCATATTGTGGTTTCTACCTTCACAACTTCTTTTCATAAATATCTCCTCCCTCTTTATTTAATAACTACTTTAGTTCAGGTCCTTATCACTGTTCTCTGAATTACTGAAATAGCTTTCTTTTTTAAAACCCTTGCCTCCTGTTTCTGTACTAAGTATTGGTTTCGGGGAAGAAAAGCAGAAATTGCTAGGCAATCAGGGTTAAGTGACTTGTTAAGTGACAGCTAGAAAGTGTCTAAGGGCATATTCGAAGTCAGGACCTCCTTTTTCTGGACCTTGTTCTCTATACTCTGAGCCACCTACCTGCCCCTGAAATAGCTTTCTAATTGATCACTCTAATCTATCCCACTGAGTTGCAATTTTTTCCTTTCTAAAAAAGAGATATGAACATGTCTTGTCCTCATTCAGTAAATTCCAGTCACTCTCTATTATGCCTGAGATAAAATATAAGGTCGTGTTTTGGGCATTTAAAAATTTTCTATAACATGGATCATTTCTACCTTTCTAGACTTTTTGTACTGTATGCATTCTATAGTCTAGATACAATGTCTAATTTGCTATGTCTCAAAAGTAATAATCAGGTCAAGATGGCAGCCTAGAAGGAGAAGAAGTTCAGACCTCTGAGTACCCTTCCTAACCGATCTCAAACTGAATGCTCTTAGGGGACTGAAAATCAAACTTAACAAGACAGAACCTAGGGACCCTCCTGTTGGATTTAATTAAAAAGGTAAGCCCCCCAGAAGCTGAGAATACTCAGGTTTAAGGGGAAGACAGACGGAAGGTCCCAGACCCATTCCCCCTCCCACCCAGAGGGCTGAGACTCCAGCAGCAGCGGGATCTTCTGGGTGGGCAAAGGTGCTGGTCTGGAGGGTGTACCATGTGGGCAGGGCTGTGTGAAGTTCAGAGCATCCAACACAGAAGGCGGGGAAGGAGCTAGAGAGGGAGCATAGACCTGGCAGCCTGGCCAGAGCTGTGGAGATCCTCCATATTTGCTCCAGCCTTCCAGGAAGTTTTGGACTCAGAGCACACCCAGCCCAACTAAGCTGAACTGAATCCCATCAAAAGTCTCCAGAACTCAGGGAAGCCCCGGCTCCACACTCAACCTCATTGACTGCTGGACTTCAATCGAATCAAAAGGCTCCAGAGGACAGGGAAGCTCAAACCCTCAACAACCCTCCCCCAAAGACTACACCAAGAATTAAAAAAGAGAGGGAAAAGAAAAACAAAACAAAACAAAAACAAAAACAAATTTAAGGGACTCAATAAGTTAAAATAACATGTATTCCTATAAGAAAAGAGGTCATTGGTAACTCTTAAAAACTATTGCTATCACCTGGGCAGATAGAAGAATTACACTTAGAGGGAACAGTGACAAACTGTATAGGATGAAAGGACAAGACATGAATAGGTATATAGATATATATGCATAAATACATATACATATGTATTTTACATGTGTATGTGTATATATACATGTGTATATATATATATATATATACAAAAAGAGCTAAAAAAGAGGTTAATACTAAAATAAATGGGAAAAGAAAAAAAGGAGGTAAATTTATGTATCATAAAGAAGCTCATGGCAGGAGGGGGGAGAACATCAATACACTGGAAGGGTAAAGAGGTTGGACATAGGAAAAACTAAACTCTTACATGCATTGAAATTGACCCAAAGAGGGAAGAACAATCTAATCCATTGGGGTAGAGAATAGATTTGCAACTTATAAGGGAGTAGAAGGGTAACAAATGGACTGCTGGGGAGGCAAGCAGTATAAGGGAGAGAGAGTATGGGGGATAGTTTAAGAAGGACTACAGGGAAAATAAAGGGGGGAACAAGAAGGGAGAGGAGTCGAAAAGGAAGTAAAATAAGGGTGGGAACTAGGGGGACTGATTCTACACCAACAAACTGGTGTAGAAGGAAATAGTAAAAGAAGAAAAGGCAGGACCAGGAGTAGAAATCAAAGCGCTGGGAAATACATAGCTAGTAATCATAACTCTGAATGTGAATGGAATGAATTCACCCACAAAATACATGCAAATAGCAGAGTGGATTAGAATCCAAAACCCTACCATATGATGTCTGCAAGAAATACACAAGAGGAAGATAGGTAAGCATAGGGTGAAAGTAAGAGGATGGAGCCAAATCTACTGGGAATCAATTGATAAAAAGAAGGCAGGAGTCACAATCATGATATCTGACAAAGCCAAAATAACAATAAATTCAGTTATCAATCAAGAGTTCAAAAAAAAGTGGACAGACATGAACTGATGCAAAGTGAAGTGAGTAGAACAAAACCAATATGTGTAGTACAGAAATATTGTACAATGGCCAAGTGCAAAGAACTAAACTATTATCACCAAAACAAATTTCCAAGATTATCCCAAGAAACATGATGAAAAAGGCTATTTAAAGTCAAAGAAATTACTGAATGAATTTGATCAAAGATCAAAACCTTTCACTTTATCTCTTTCATGAATTTTTTTTAATTGTAGATATGATATGTGTCATGTCACTGGAAATAAGGAAATATGTATTACATGTGTAATAATTAAAATTGGGTGCCAAATGTAATAGTTAAAAGTTTGCTTTGACAAATATAAGAATTTTTTAAAAAAGGATTATTGTGGTTGCCATTTATAAAAATTAAAAATTAAACTTTGAGTGTGTTAGTAGCTTTAGCAGCTTTATTACAACAGGGTAGAGAAAGTAAAGGAGGACATGTTGGATGGAGGTAGAAACTATTTCCTAACTAAATACCCTATAATTGCTAATCTGAAGAAATCCATATGCTATAACTACCCTATATTTTTTGAGCTATCCAGAGTATGATACCTTTTCCTGACCCTTCTTCATGTTCAGTAAGTGTATTCCATTAAGTGAAAAGAAAGTTGCAATGGGTTACTTTTTGGTCTAGAATTATGGAGGGAACCCAAAAGGCATTGTATGTTGATCCTGCTATTTTATAAAAAAATATTCTTTGGGGAATTGAGGACTCCCTATTTAGAATAACACATCTATTTGAAGAAAATATATTAGATCTTTGAATTAAAAGAAGAATGAGGACTTTAGAACATTATCATGTATTAATAAATTAAGTTTATTGTACAACAATTGAGGTCTCAGTATTATGTTTTGTTTTGTTTTGTTTTTCACATGATGATAGGCTTCTCCAAGTGTAGTGAGGCTTAGTCTTTGAAAACAGTCATTTAGTCTATTATATGCCTATATTTGAAGATTTACCATCTCATTAAAAGTCAGATTGTAGGCTGACATAATTTTAGATAACCCATGTAAAACTTCCGCACACATTGAATCCATATAAGTCAAAAGAGAAAGCTTTATAGAGAATGGAATAGGATAGAGAAACCTCTTTACTTAGAGGCCAATTTTATTACTTAAGTTGAATCCATATAGAAAAAGAGAAGTTGGAAATTAAAACAATCATGGAAGAAAGTTAAGCCCCAGGATCTGCTAAAACATGCAAGTACAGGTGGATAGTTAAACTGAATTGTCCATATTTACTCCACTGACTGATTTGATGGATCATTTCTCAACTTTTCATTTAGCCTGTGCTACTGCAACCAAAATTTTAAACTGAGGTTCCAAGAATGGTTTGAAATTTTTACTGAGAAGTGGAAATCTTCAAGTTGAAAAATGAGTTGATTATTCTTTCTATTGGATTTCATTCTTAAATATTAAAAATTCAACAACAAAAAAAAACAAAACAAAAAAAACCCTCTCATGAATCTACTTTTTCCTCTTCTATCATAAAATCCCTAGATTCAGCAGTGGTGAGGAGTGACAATAAGAACTTTAACCAAATGACATTCACTAATATACATTGGTTAGTCATAATAATAGAATTGGACAATTGAAGGACTGGCTTTTGATGCATTAGGCTTGATGAGTCAATGGAAAAAGGATCCCCAAAGCCACCTGCATTGTTTTAGCTACTCTGGCCTCTTGTAGAGCAATCCTGGAAAACACACAATTTATATGGCTGCTTTGAGGCTCTTGGGGCCTGGCAGTCTTATTTAAGTAGATGCCTCCAAGCAACAACTCTCCCATAACAATATTACAATAATGCATAAGAGGGCTATTTATATAATGATGAATTACTCAAAACGTGGTGCCAGCCAGAAAATCAGCAAGGGAGATCATAAAATTTTATTTAACCTTTTGTTAATTTAAAGGCTCCAATATTCTCTAATTTATTTATTATGTATGGGAAAGAGGGGATGACAATTGCCTTAAAGGCTGGGAGATCTGCATACTTTTTAATTCAGCAAGTTCAGAGCGTAGTTACTAGTGGGAAAAAACCAGGATTTTAAAATCCCCAATTAAAGACTCCTGGGCTTCTGGGGATAGAATCATACCTAGTTGACAATTGCTGAAGGGATCTGAAGTTCAGGAAGGTGCTTGTTTAGGTGAAAGCTAATATGCCCTGTTCAAAGAGGAGAATGAAATTGATATTTTTCCATTAAGAAAGAACTCTGTGAGAAAACAGAATATTATATTATTGTCTTCCTCCCCTTCAAAATATAGAATCATCAATTCTAATTCCAGAATGACCCTAGGAATAATCTAATTCTCTATTTAAAGCCCATCAATGAGGTAAATACCCAAGGATGAATGCTTACACCAAGATCTTCTCCACTTCTGCCCTCAGTAACAACTGCAGCTCATCCAGCAAGATGGGAAGGAGTGGCTATTATCAGCCTCTGATTAAGAGTTCTTCTCTGGGGCTGCCAAATGAGTGGAGCATAGAATCAGAACCTTCAGAATTCAGTAATTCTACCCTTTGATCCTGTATTTTCTTTATCTCCATGTTATTGACCTGTTACTTTATCACTTGGTACTCAGACCCAGATTTAGCAACTAAGAAGAGCAGTTTTTCCACTCTACCTACCAGGAGACACTGCCATAGGTAGATCTAGGAGAATGAGACAAATAGCCATCCCCAGAAACACATCTGGCTGGACTAGTTTTGGGGGGGACAGAAGAAATTGTTTCTGTTTAGAGTGTCTCTAGAACTATTGAAAACTTTTGCTTTTGGGGTTAAATCAAGCCAAGTAAGTTCTAAGGATAAATCTGAGGATTAAATCCTCTTGGAACAAGAAAGCCTAAGATTATCCTCATTGATTTAGGGACATCCTAGAATTTGAGTCTTAAACTCTTGGATCGATTAAAATTCTGATTCAATTGATCATGATTAGAATATGATATAAAACATGTTAGAACTGGGAGGTGTCGGTTTATGATATTTACCCTAATTCCAGAATGACCCTAGGAATAATGTAATCCTCTAGTTAATTATATATGTTATATATAGAAATATATAAGTATATAAATATATATATCTTTCCTATACATGAAATATGTGTATCTGTATATATATTTATACACACACAAACATATATATATATATATATATATATATATATATATATATATAGTGTTTCCTAAAGAAGGAATGACACAAGTAATATCTTCTTTTTAAATTGAATCTACATTTGAATTTCTGTATTTCTATCAATGGTATCATCATCCATTTAATCCCCTCTATTTAAAACCTTGATATTATCTTGGTCTTTTCCCTCTCACTCATCTACCACATCTAGTTGACATGGGCACTGTACCCCCAGAAACCCAGGCAAACTATTCTCAGGGAAACTCCCTTGCTCACTTACATCCTCGTGATTCTGAACCTAAAAACACCCAATGACCCCTCTAGGGTCCTGAGATGATTGTCCTCCTTTGATCGTCCTCTAGATTTAAGATGGACAGAGAGAAGCACCCCCAGGCCACACTTCGAGCCTATCAGACATCTGTTTGCTCCCTAAAACTAAGGAATCTTGATGTCCCCAGGCAAACCCCAGTATAATCACCCCACCTCATGCCTGAGTGACTAACACTTTCTCTTGTAAAAAGTATAAAATCCCCAGAACTGATGTCATCTGGGGGAACAGCCTTTCCATCCATGCTGTCCTCCCAAGGAACTGCTCCCCATCTTGCTGTTCCACCTTGCTATCCTCCTGGCCATTGTCAACATTACCTCCTAAATTAATAAATTTCTCTGTTTTTAAGCTAAGTTTTGAAGTCTTGCATTCTTGCAAAAGGTATCCTTCCGGAACCCCAGGGGTGCACATCTTCACCCCCATAACATAGTCACTTATCAAATTCTAGTATTCTACTTTCAAAATAATTCTCAAACATAGCCTGTCCTTTCTTTTCCTACAACTGCAACCCTAGTATTAAATCTTATTTACCTCCTGTCTAGAAAATTTATTTAGCCTCACCTGATCTTCCCATCTTTCTATCTTCACTCGAGTCTCTCCACCATATTTTTTAATTTATTTTATATGAGATCTGATCCTATAATTCCTGTGGCTAAGAACCTTTCATTATTCCCTTTTATCTATATTCCAATATTACTTTTTCTTAGTCTAGCATCCCAAGCTATCACAAACTGATACTACACCATCATGCCTGCATTATCGCACAATACTTCCCTGTGTCACTTTATTCTAGCCAAACTGATTATAAAATGATAATTTATTATTAGCTACAGAACTAATCTATGTGAGTTTTCAATTTAAAAATTATCTCACAGGTAAGCTAGTTAGCACAGTGGATTGAGAGAGAGGCCTGGAGATGAGCGGTCCTGGGTTCAAATTTATCCTTATATACTTCCTAGCTATGTGACCCTGGGCAAACCACTTAACTTAGCCTTTACCATTCTTCTTCCTTGAACCAGCACACAGTATTGATTCTAAGAAAGAAGGAAATATTTTTTTAAATAGCTTTCTACCTTTAGTGTTTTATTCAGTTTGAGAAATCATGATTAATAACATCAATGACACATTAGTTACTTAACTGTTTTTGTTTCTAAATTTAATGGCTATAAATATTTCTACTAGTAAAATAACTATGATTTTTTTATCAATAAATACAAAGTTAGCGAGGTGATTATGAAGGTTATCCCCAGCATTCAGTCCCAGCTCTGCAAAGTCCTTCTTGCTTTACTCACTTGTATGTTTCAGACAGGATTTTGTTGTAATTAAATTGTGATATTCTTAATTCAATATATCCTTCTTGATTTTGTGAATAGGACCAACTGTTCACAAATAAATTCTTCTATTGTATCTACACTGCAATATGCCCTAATAAGTTTTTCTTTTGTGGCAAAAGTTTTATTTAGATATTTATAATCCTATTGATATGTATATTGCATGGGAATGGAAAAGATAGAGTTAAATGATTTAAATATTCATGGGAAAAGATCTTATGAGCCTTAAAAAATGTGGCTTGAATAATCACCTATGTGTTCAAAACCTATCCTTAATTGTGCATCTGTAACCTGTGTTTTACATCTTACATACTGAAGATTTTTCTTCCCTTCCAAGCAGCAATAATGCTTATTTAAGTTTTTTTTCTAAAAGATAACTAAGGGGAAATGAATTTATCATTGAAACCAAAATAAGCTTTGAGGAAAAGTTGAAAGAAATCAGTATTTTAGGAAAGGGTTAAGGAGGAAAGTATGTATGATTTGAGAGAACATTTCTCACAAAATCTGAAAAGTGAAATACTCAGAAGGTACTTCTTATATGTTTCTTTGGATTTCTATCATTCACAGTTTGAAGAAGAATAAAATCCAAAATGTTGAACTTTGAATGTTCTCAGATAAACATAGTCAAACTTCATCAATTTGTATCCCCTCTTACTTGTAACTTTAAAATTAATTGATAGAGAGGCAAAATTAAATTATGTATAAGTTGATACTATGCATATGATAAAGATAGGTAAATGGTTTAAATAAGGGCATAGATACAAGTGATATATTTAATCTATTTATAAGAACAAACTATTTTCCAGCTCCTTTGACAAAACTTTTTTGTCAAGTAATTGATGTACTAACAGCTTTCTAGGCTATTCCTAACACTAGATCTTTTCAGGTAGTGCTTTGTTTATTTTTGTTTAGCAAAAATGTTGATATGAGTTCACAACAAAAAATAAACTTTGTTCAAGGATACAATCAGAATCAACATCAAGTGAGATATAAAAAGATATATAAGATGCTTGCCTCTTATGTCAAGTAGGATGTCCTATGCAGAGTCTATACAGAAAAATTCCCTATCAGTGATATTTTTCCAAATGCTCCCTGTTCTCACTTAATGTTTGAATTATGCTGAGCTCTCAAATGCTATAAAATCTTTTCACTGCTATTCAGATCTTTCAAATGAGATTAATTTAACCATTTACACTGGAAAAATAAGGCAGATAAGAAACATATGGTACAGATGTTGACATGCAGTTGGGCAGGAAGCTCATTGAAGCAGTGCACTAGTATTCTGGACAAGCTTTGGTTTATTTCAGGATGGATAATAAGCAGATCCAAGAATTTAAAATAACTTGAGACTGTGTAAATTTTGGGAAATCATACAGTGATTTCAAGATTCCAAAACTGCTCATTGCCACAAAACCCCATCTTTTAAATCACCAATATCCTAATAGTGTTACCAGTCTGTTTTTAAAGAAGTTAAAACTATAGGTGACTCAAAGGGCTTACAAAGGAAAATCAGAGGGTAAGTTGGTTGTAGCACATTACTAACAATTCTTTGCATGGAGAATTGAGGAATTAAAAGAAGCATAGTCTGAGCATAGTCTGAGTGGTGTTTTATTATTTACTTCAATATTTTATGGTTCTATTATCAATCTCTTTACATTTCTTGTCCACCTTCCTTTTCTGATCTCATATCACTACAATTTTATCTTATATGCCATTTCTGTCAGATTTTTCTTGAGCAATATAACTGCCTCATGTTCCCCTTGTACCATTCTTTTGGATAACTCTCGCCTTTAATTCTTCAGAAATCATAGTATTCCATGGAATACATCTACACAGCATGATCAGAGGAATATTGATGGTAAACCATATAATCCTTTGTTTCATTGAGAAGCTCAGGGTAATTAAAAGCATTGTTCAATATGTATTATATGAAAAATGGGTATAACCTATATCAGATTGTTCACCACCTCAGAGTGGGGCAAGGAGAGGAAAGGAGAAAATATAAATTCTAAAACATCAAAAAAACCCAATTGTTAAAAATTGTTTCTACATGTAATTTAAATTTTTTAATTAGAAAAAAAAAAAACATCATTCAAGCTACCCAAGGATTTCCAACATCCCCCATCTTCCATTAATCTCCCTCCTCATTTTATATGCAATATCTATATGATAAAACAACTATGTGGTTTTCCATCCAAGTGCACACCTTAAGCTAGACAATAGGCATTCATCATTCACTTGATTTTGTTTTTGTTTTTGCTTTTTTTTAACTGGGTAGTTAAAGGGGATGTTTTTAGGAGATGCTTTTCCTTGCTCTCAGACTTGATTCAATTAATACAAAATCATTCTCAAAAGATATATTAGTGGAACATTAACATCTATAGTGAATCCTTGTTCATTTTGAATTCTATGTAAGACATTATCTATAACATGTACCAAAACTTCCGGGGAGCACACTTCTCCCTGTAGTGTTGCTTTCTTGAAACTGATACTCAGAGAATTGTCAAAAGAACCTCTGTATGTTGTTTTATATTTCAAGGATTCCTATGTGATTTTGGCATATGTCAAACTTTATTGAAGAAAAGCTTTTAAAGCAACATTTTGTTCTACACAATGAAAGATTTTAAAAAAATGCATTTTCAAAAGTCAACAAATAGTAAACATAATAGTGTTTTATGTTTTCTGTACCTTTTTGGCAATTATGTAAAGAGTAAGCTCTATAAGAATATGAATTATTAAAAAGGCTACTTGATTCAACTCATTTCATTTTAATATATATTCATTAAAGCAATATGTGCCAAGTAAGAGACAATCTGGCATATTAGATAGAGGAGTAAGGAAAACTTGAATTCCCCATTTTTCCTCTCTTAAACCCTACCTTATTGGTAACTTTGGGCAAGTTAACCTCTCAGAGCCTCAGGAAATGCTCTTAGAGAATAAGTTTCAGGACAGATTGCTTTTCATCACAGATAAAATAAATTCCTTCAGAAATCTTCCTTATACCAATAAAACTACAGGTCTAGATTCTTATAAAAAGGAAAAATGGACAGGAATTGTCCTGGAAGCTAAGAATCTCTCCTGTCTTACAAGTGGCTTATACATATGAGTCCATCACAATCATTATCATAAATTCATACATAAATATATACATCATACACATATAATTTATACATGTGTGTTTTATATGTGTTAATAAATATATGTATGCATGCAAGAATATTTCAAGGATGGGGACATAATGTGCAATAAACTATATAATCCAAAGGCAAATGATAAGGAGATAGGCTGTATGTCAAGAACAGCAAGTAGATAAACTTGGCTGGATTGAAGAGTGAGTAAAGGGAAGACATTTTAAATTACCACTAATTTTATTGTTTTGTGTGGTTTTTCAGTACTTCCCCTTTCTTGTACCTTTGTACTCTTCATGAAGAAAATATTCAAAATGCATGGGCATAAATTTTATGTATTATATACGGACATTTGACCTATAATTTCTTTCTTTTGAAACATTTTTTCTGAATTTTTCACCATTTTTCTTTTTTAAAAATTTTGCTTTGAAGGAATCATGCATTAGACTTTATGTTGATTTGACAGAAAATCATCAAGTTTTTCATATGTATTTTTTTATTTGCTTATCCTTGGCCAAAAATGTTTTCATATGTATTACTACTTTGGAGTCACCTTTGAATTTTCCTTCTCTCAATCATCTTTTGTAGTCAGTTACCTGGTTTTCTTGATCCTTCCTCTAAAACACCATTTTATTATCCTTTCCCAGACAATCAACAAGCATTTATTGAACACTTACCATATGCCAACCACTATGTTAAGACACTGGGGATAAAATGAAAGTCTAAAGCAATAACTAATAAACTCAAGAATAAAAATATGGTCTTTTTCTTCAAGGAGTTGATATTCCTTTGAGAGAAACAATATACACATACTTGAGTACATAGATGATGTAAGGCAGTCTCTGAGCAGTGAGTGGAGACAAATAAGACCAAGGGAAAATGGATCTGAGCTGAGTAAAGAAGAAGTCAATGGAATTCAGTAGGCACATGTACATGTTGATATATATATATATAGGCGCATGTGTATCTATATTCAAATATAGTTGTTCAAATGTTTCAGTTGTGTTTGACTTTTCATGATCTAATCTGGGATTTTCTTGGTAAAAATACAAGAGCAGTTTGCCATTTCATTCTGCAGCTTAATTTATAGATTAGGAAACTAAAGCAGAGTTAAGTGACTTGCTCAGGATCACACAGCTAGTAAGTAGTTAAGGTTAGATTTGGACTCAGAAAGGTACACCTTCCTGACTTCAAGCCTAACTCTCCACCTCCCACTCCCTCTCCCACTGCCTCTCTCTCTCTCTCTCTCTCTCTCTCTCTCTCTCTCTCTCTCTCTCTCTCTCTCTCTCTCTCTCTCTCCCCCATCTCTCTTTCTCTCTCTCCTCTCTTTCTTTCTTTCTTTCTTTCTTTCTTTCTTTCTTTCTTTCTTTCTTTCTTTCTTTCTTTCTTTCTGTCTGTCTCTGTACACATATATACATTAATATTGATATTCTGTCACCATCTATGATAATTTTCATCATAATTCAATTTATCTGCTTGTCTCTCTTAATGATATCTATGTTTAATATTGCTGTATTTGACAACATGATTACAACTCCAGCTTTAGGGGATTTGACTGACACATTAAATATTCTAAACTTTAAAAAAATACCCAAAATCTCTCCAATAAACCTGAATAATATCCTTGTAAACTACATATTGTAAACATATGAAGACTGGGCTCAAATTTAGAGTGCAATGGTATTGAGGTACACATGTAGGATAAATGTGCAGAAAAGGCAGTCCACAAACTTTAGTACTGATGGACCTGGAAGTCCATTCTCTCCCCAGAATACTTTTTCAGTTTTCCCTTTGTGCAATATATTTGTTGAACAACTTTTCCACCTAAATTTCCAGTCTATTTCATTCCATAGTTTGATTCTCTGCTACCAAGGCTCATGTTGTTTCCTTTTTAAATTACCTGCCTGTCTCAATCCATGTCTATTATGTCTTAACATCCCACTAGATGTACTGTGGCCCATTCATCTAAGGGGCTTCTTCACTTCAAAGCTAAATGGACAATGTATATGGAATATGAGAAGAAGGAAGAAAATAGGTGTCTCTTTTAAAAAAGATTGCAATGTCTCTAATTCTCTTGAAATCTGAAATTCATACAGGGCCTGGCTATTTAAATCTTTAAATTTATTTAATTTTATTTAAATATGACTGACTTGTTCACTTAACTAATTGCATTATATCATTCTTTATTCAATCACAGAGGTAGTCACACTGCCTAAAAGTATCAGAGGTGAGATATGTATCTAAAGTCATTTTTATACATCATTAGCACATTATTATTTCATTCTTAGACTTCTGTAACTTTATCAATTGATATGTGTGTATGTGTGTTAGGGAATTGTCCTTCCTAAAAATGTTCCCTAGATGTCATTACACATTCTACTTCCATTTCATAGAAAAAATGGAACTTTACGTCTGGAAGACATGTCTTCTTCATCTATACTTATGGGTAGGGCTGAAGGTCTACTTCTTTTTTATCTTAAGGCTCTTGTTGATTCTTTATTTAGAATATTTTTCTATGGTTACATGATTTATGATTCCCTCATTCCCCTCTTGCCACCCCCCTCCTGGAGCTGACAAGGAGTTCTACTGGGTTATACATGTATCATTGTTCAAAACCTATTTCCATGTTATTCATATTTGCATTAGAGTGAACTTTTAACATCAAAATCTCAATCATATTTCCATCAAACCACATGATCAATTACATGTTTTTCTTCTGCATTTCTGCTCCCACAGTTCTTTCTCTGGATGTGGATAGCATCTTTCTCATAAGTCCCTCAGAATTATCCTGGGTCATTGCATTGATGCTGGTAGAGAAGTTCATCACATTTGATTGTACCATAGTGTATCAGTCTCTGTGTACAATGTTTTCCTGGTTCTGCTCCTTTTTCTCTGCATCACTTCCTGGAGGTTATTCCAGTTCCCATGGAATTCCTCCAGTTCATTATTCCTTTTAACACAATAGTATTCCATCAGAAACATATACTACAATTTGTTCAGCCATTCCCCAATCTACAGACACCCCTCGTTTCCCCATTTTTGCCCCACAAACAGCATGGCTATAACATTATTTGTACAAGTCTTTTTCCTTATGATCTCATTGAGTACAAACCCAGCAGTGATGTGGCTGGTTCAAAGTATAGACATTCTTTTAAAGCTCAAGGGCTACTTCTTCCATGAAACACCTATATTAATTTCAGTTATTAGCATTTTCTGCCTCTTAAAATTAATTTTTACTTTATATTAGTTTTTATGTATATTATACTTCTTTTGGGGGGTACACATATCCCAGATAGAATATAAGTTCCTATTTGGCAGACTGTTTCATTTTTGTTTTTGCAAATCCTAGAATAAGGTCTTGCATGTAGAAAATAATTAATCAATGGCTAATTGAACTGAATCTTCTTGGTATTCTTTGTTTCAAATTCAATTGTTAAAACTAAAATTCAAAAGGAATCAAATACCTCATGACATTTTTTTCTTATTTTATTTGAACTTGGAGTAAAACCACTCCCATTAATTTCTTCATTTATTTTCCAAAGAGAATCAAGTCATCCTCCTTTTGGGTTGCAATTTCACTTTCTTTTCTTATTAAATGTAAAATGTTATTCTTTATATAATCCATTTCTTCCATTAAATGCTCACTCATTGGTCTCTAGATAGGTATCTTACATCTAGAATAGCACCAACCTTATAGATAATCTTAAAAACTGTGATTCTTAGCATTTTCTTATTATTTCGGTTATTCTGCTACTTAGAAGTAAATGGCTCAAGAACTTAATAGCTTATGAACTTTGGTTGGCTTTGTGATGATTGCTTTGAACATGACAACATAAAGGAAAAAATGTTATCTTCTATCTTAAGAATAATTCTTTTACTTCTATAGTTATGACAGTATAAAGGCCATAAAAGGCTATACAGGCATCAAAAATATCAGAATTTTTAGACCATATGTAAAGATTAAGTGTTAGCATTCTAAATATGAGAAGAATTGGGTTGGATTTATGGTTCAAATGTTTATTAGTTACATGAATTTTGGTTAACTAAGTAATCAATTATTTGACCATGGCACCTATAATAAGAAAACAAAAAGAAAAAAGGAAGGAAGGAAGATAGGGAAATGAATAAATAAATAAAAGAATAGCTAGATGAATAAGTAAAGGGAGGGAGGGAGGGAGGGAGGGAGGGAGAGAGAGAGAGAGAGAGAGAGAGAGAGAGAGAGAGAGAGAGAGAGAGAGAGAGAGAGAAGAAAGAGAGAGGAGAGCATGGAAGACCTAACTACTAGCTATGTGACCCTGCAATGTCATAACTATGTTTTACCTCAATTTTCTGCTCTGTAAAATGAGTGGATAAGGAAATGGCAAACCATTCCAGTATTTTTTCCAAGAAAATCCCCCAAAAGGGGTCACAAAGACCCCCTTTTAAAGAGTTACCCCACCCAAAATGGCCGAACAAGTGCTAACCACTTTATAAACATTATCTTTTATCTTTATAACAACTCTGCATTATAGGTACTATTATTACCCATATTTTATGGCTAAGGATACTTGATCAAATATACGGTAAGTTATTTTCCTGGGAGCACCCAGCTAAGTACTTGAGACTGGATTTGTACTCAGATTTCCCTGACTACTGGTATAGAGGTCTGTCCACTGTTTTACTCATCTGAAAACTGTAAACTGCCTTTTCATTTTCTACAACTGGCCTCTCTTGGTTGCCATGGTTATTAAAAACCTGGAAGACAAAGTTCTCATGACCAAGTTCTTGATATATTCAAATGATTCTACATCAGAAATCTTTATGATTTTGTCCATGGAAGTTACATTAATGAAGAAACATTGTCATCTGCTTTACTACTACAACAAAAGGACCACTGAGATTTTGCTTTTTACTTGCAACTGACATCTCCTTTTTTGGTTTCTTCCTGGAGTAGATTGTGAGTTACTTGAAAGCAAGAGTTGTCTTGTTTTTCCATATGTATCTCTAGTACTTAGCACTTTGATTTGCAGAATTAGTTAATATATGTTTTCTCATTCACTATTCAGATAGTCAAGCTAAAAAGTGCTAGAGATACTAAGAAATGCAAAGATTCATTCCTTCATTCATCAGTATTGAAATTCTTTAGATAAACATCTTAAGACAAAAAGGAACTACTCTTTAAAGGAAAGATGGCTCATAACTACTTCAAGAAGCAGAAGGAATCATTTTATGGTACGTCTATCTCATCTCCCTGAGCTCATGATGATCATATATGTACCGAAAGTTATGGTAAGAATTTAAATGTATGAAATATGTTCTACAAAGGGGAAGGGGAAGTTCTTCTTGATAACTCCTATATGATAAAAGACTGAAAGGAGACTGGCAAAAAGAATTGGAAAATAATAGTTCAAGCACAAATGTACAGAAGACCTTTAGGCTACTGAGAAGGTAGATGCCTATAAATCATGAATACAATTCTTCCTCAGGAGAAGAAGAGGCTGAATACTGGACACTGAAGAACATGAAATTGTTTTTCTCTTCTCAAACAAGAAATGATTAATTATTAATGTGGAAGAAATACAAATATATAGTAGAGTCACACCAACAGCTAGAGAGAACAAATAAACAAACCAAAACCATTAGAAAAACTAGATAATAATGAAAACACACTTTAAGAAACTTCTATAAATTCAATCTGACAAATTCAAACAATATTTAATATTTTTAAAAAGAAAAAAAGTTAAATTGAAAAGTATATTAACCTTGAAACACACACACCAAAGTTTAATAGTCTAGAAACAACCTCCAACAGCAAACATTTGATCTTGTAAGAAAAAAAGAGATATTGATAATGATTGATACAATTGTGTATCAATTGTGTATCAAAAGTGTAATATGTGAAGAAATAGCAATTACAATACGTGATTTTAATTTTGAAAATTGTGCTCAACCAGGTCAAGTGTGCTCCAACAGAATTCATGCTGGAGACAACACAATGAAAGCATTAGGACATCATTAAAAACAAAACCAAAAAAATTACAGGCAAAAATAATTCAAAAAGATAAAAAAATTAATGGAGTACAATTAAAAAAAAGAGATATCAAGAAGATATTAAGTGATCCATATTCCTACTTTATGATTTTTTGGGGGGTGGATGAAATACTCCAATGTTGAAGGTAACCTTAATTAGAATAACAAGAGGGAATAAAAAGACTTGCAAACATATCTGTACACAAAAATTCAACAGTGGATCATGTTTTTTTCTTGTAAAGAAACTGTTAAAAATATATAGAAAAGAGGATATCCCATAATTTGTTGCTTATAAAAACAAATTAAAAAGACAATAATTTGTGAGCAAAACACAACTCTGTTCCAATAAGAACTTGCACATGTATGCATTAAGTTCACAAAATAATTCTTAGTAAATACAATCATAAATATGATTACTATATTAGCTAGCATTTATATAGCTTTTTAAGGTTTGCAAAGTGTGACAAGAAAACTATTTTGAAAGGACACTAAAACTGTATATATACCCTTTGATCCAGTAATATCACTGATAGGTCTGTATCTCTAAGAGATCCAAAAATGGGTGAAGACCTATTTGTACAAAAATATTTATTGCAAGTTTTTTTTGTGGTATCAAAGAGTTGGAAATTGAGGGGTTATCTATCAATTGGGAAATGGCAGAACAATTATGGAATTAATAAGGGGGTACAAGTTTCCCCTTAGACACCCCCAAACCCCAGATTGTGTTCCAGTCAGAGAGTACATAAAAGACTCATTTTTCCTTGCATTCCTGTGGTGCTAGGGAAGGTTACGTTGAGCTAAGAAGATTCCCTCTGATCTCTCCCCTTATTCTTGATGAGCACAGATAGACACTTTCCAGCTTGCTATTGATAAGCATCTGTTTTATATCCCAGATATTTTATTATTCTTTAGGCTGAACAGTTTACCCCCTTTTGACTTTGAAGCTTAGGGCACAACCACATGACCCATCTCAGGTTCCAGAGACCCAGTAACATGCCATCATCATCCCATCCCTAGTCATGTTGGCCCTGTTGTTGAAAGGGCATAAAAAACCTAGAATACATCTCCTCTAGGAGTCAGTATTCCACCTATTCTGCCCCCCTCAGCCATTCAGTTTGATTTAGCCATTAGAACTACATTCAAATTAATGCATCTCTTTTATTTTTAAAGTAGCTCTTGGAGTCTGTCATTCTTGACAAGGGCAACCTGTCCAGGTGCAGGGTTTTGCCTTAAAGGTCTCCCACAATAGTATAAGATTGTAATGGAATATAATTGTGCTATAAGAAATGAACAAGCAGGATAATTTTGGAAAAACCTGGAAAGACTTACATGAACTGATGCAAAGTGAAGTGAGAAAGACTAGAAGAACATTTTACAATGAACAGCAATATTTTTTTGATGAACAATAGTGAATGACCTAGTTATTCTCAGCAACACAGTGATGCAAAACAATCCCAGAGGTTAATGATGAAAAATGCCATCTGTCTCCAGAGAAAGATATGATAGAGTCTTGTTGCAGAGCAAAAGATACTATATTTCACCTTCTTCTTTTTTATTTAAGATATTTCCCACAAAATTACTAATATGGAAAATGTTTATATAATTGCACATGTAAAATCTCTATTAAAATGTTTACTATCTAAGGGAGGAGTAGAGGAAGGACTAAAGAAGGGAGGAAAAAAGAGAGGGAGAGAATTTGGAACCCAAACTTTAAAAAATGCTAAAATTCGTTTTTATATGGAATTGAGAAAAATATTTCAAAACTTACACATACTGATGTATGACTCTGAGCAAATCACCTCTTAACCTCTTAGTCCTCTAGCCACTTCTCATCTATAAATTACATAGAAGATGTTGACCAGTACTGATTGGAGGAGGCAGTTTCCTCATCTTGGAGTTTCCTATATGAATGAAATAAGTTCCATCACCCTCTACTATAAATGGCATACAACTGGAAGGTTAATTCATTGAATAAATGGATTATTATACATACTGGATATAGACATGACCAATGCTACAGTAAGCAGAACTCAGAATTAATGGAAGAGAGCAAAACAGATTGCATTTATGAGACTTCCTGATGATTTTAATAAACCCAAGCTACTTTTTCACCACAAAAATCTACGTTTTAAGCAAGTATTTTCCTGGCGACATTTAATATAGCAAAACTAACACAATATCCAAAGTAGGAAAATGTTGCAGGTGATTCAAAACTCAGTGCATGTAGAAGTATATTTTGAATGATGACAAATGCAGAAGAAGAGATAAGAATATTAAAGAAAAAGATCAATGTAAATTAGAAATCCAACTATATAATAAGAATGAAGAATAAAAGATGGACAACGATGAAAAAATTTGACAAAGAAAGTATTGCAAAAGTATCACAAAATGGAAAAAAAAATACACACAAGAGGACCTATGCATTATGGGAGGATCAGCTTTTGAGAACTGACGAAAATACTTGGTCATGACTCACATTGGATGGGAAATCACAATTACTATATTAGAATAATCAATCCAGACTAAAGATTGATAGAGAAAAGACTCATAAGAGCCAACAAATAGAAAGTGTCAGAACTTTTTGAAGTTATTCTAGCTCTGAGAATAACTACAATCACCATCACTGTCTTCACTGTCTCTAATCCCTTCCCACCAATGAATATGTATATATCCATTCACTGGGGTAGGAAAATAAAAAGTGAAGTTGGACCTGGAATACAGCTTGGAAAGCTCTAGGATTAGGACATTGGCAGAGAGAAAACAGAGTGGTGGTAGGGAAGAAGGGGAAAGAATCAACAATCAATATCAGAAAAAAAAAGCTCTTGCCATGTAGAGTGGACTTTTAGTCTCTATCAATATCTCTAGTTGCCTAAAATCTCTTATTTCTTCAATTCACTCTGAACAGTTTCACATACATATCACCTAAGCCAAACAGAAGATAAATAAATACATGTCCCACTGGTCTCCATCTTTAGTGTTTGGGATGTGGTGGTGGTGCAGGCAGGGAAAAGGAGGAAAAAGGAGAGACAGATTTCCCATCTACCTTTCAAAATATGAAAATGCTGAAACAACATTAATCTGTTGAAACATGGGGGGAAGCACATATATCAAAGATAATAATGTAATAATCAAAAGAAAACTCCAACTTTGTTTTAAAAATCTGTAATATATAGCTAGGGATTGAGTACTTACAATGTGTCCATAACTATTTCCAACCATCCATGTTTGCAACTTCAGTGCTTGGGTTCTTTAGGGATCACTGACTCATTGCATGGTTTTTGCCCACAAATTTTCTGGGTCAAAGGAATGAAAGTAGATCGACCTTTTGAAGTGATGAAGCAACATGATTATTGGCTGCTGAGAAGGATCCAAGAAGGATTCAATGCTTCTTTCAAAGGATGTATCCCTTGGGAGCAGTGAGGTAGTCCTATGGATGGGTGGTCCTGGGTTCAAATATAGCCTTAGGTAGTTTCTAGTTATATGACCATGGGCAAGTCACTCTAACCTCCATCACCTAGCCCTTATCACTCTTCTGTCTTAGAACCAATATATAGTATTGACTCTAATATGGAAAGTAAGGGTTTAAAAAAAAAAAAGAAAATGCACCATCCTTAGTCACTCTCTTCTCTTTCTCTTCCTAGTAGTAAAATATGTTAAATACTTCTTTAACCTCTTGAGAGAGTAATAAGAGCAGGTGATGGTAGCCCCTTTCCCTCCACGACTATATGGAGACTGCTTCCATCTGTTAACTAGATGAGGAGGAATTAGCTAGGTAAATGTGAGCCTGTGCTTCTAACTGAGGGTTTTGGGTAGTGTTCCTTCCCTGACCATAGACAAATATTTTTGCCTAGATGGTTATGTCCAGTTTTGGAGGCAATCTTGTAATTTTATGAGGTCTGAAGATCTTTTGTCAGAACAGACTAGTCCTAGGGGTAAGTTTGTAACAGGGAAGATGACACTGAAAAGGTAAGAAAGTCAACCCTGATCTGGCAGGCCAGAAGACATGGATTTTAAGGTGACCATTCAAATTAAGGTGAAATTTAACAATATTTCAGCAGATTTGAAAACTGGTTTATGTTATGGCGAAGTTTAAGCCTTAGCCTTCCAGGCCAGTATAATAGCAGCTATAATTTAATTTAATGAATTCAGTTTTAAGTGAATTCATGCTCATGAGTGCCTTGTATTATTTTTTATGTGTAGGGAATAATTTCCAGTCCCATAACCAATTCATACTATATACTACCTTTCAGCCAACTTCCACTTTTGATGAGATACTAGGGATATTCAACAGTTTTCTTCCCTAAAGGGGTGCTAGAAAGAGGTGTCAAGAACTGAAGAGTGTAAGAAAAGGAGCTCAATTTCTTTCACTAAAGAACTATCTCTCTGTGACTAAATCTAATGAATCACTAAGTATAGAGGAAGTGAGCACAGAGCCTAAGACTCTGGATCCCAGAAGTGGTTTTTTATTGTTATAAATGAAAAATAAATAACTCTCATAATTAAATACTTCCAAAATTTATGGACATAGGTAGTATGCATATTATTATCTTGTTGTAAATGAAGGAAAGAAATCTCTAAGAGGATAAGTGATTTACCCATGATGACCTAGCTATCACATTTTCTGAGAGGATTTCAACCTGAACCTTGTGACTCTAACTCCAACAGTTTTTTCACCATGCCACTCTGACAAATGAAGAGATAAAACTTCTGCAGAATTATATGCTGAATCTGCAAAGGATGTAATATATGAAATACCAAAAGTAAAATGAAATTGAATAATTAAACCCATTAAAATAATTAAATGAAGATTCAAATTCAGTTTTCCAAAAACAAAATCAAGGGACAAGATAAAGAATGCTTTTTATTTCATAGGTCACCATAAAATAGGAAATTGCTTATTGATCTGTTCTCTTATTTAAAAAAATAGAAGAATGGTAAATGGTAAATGCTAATATTGGAAAATGAACTCATTTAAATTAAAGAAATACTCTAATTCAGTAAAAGAAAAAAGCAAGAGAAAAGATAAAGAATCAACTTGCAAAAATAAAGCAATAAAGAAGATCTAAAAACATCTATAGGAGATTTAAAAAGCAGAATAAATGAATTTGATTAAAGATCAATAGACAATATGAATAAAATTAGAAGCATAAGTTCTGTTCATCCCAAAGTTGCAAAAATAATTAATGGCAATATAGGATAAAATGATGAACCCAGAGGCAAGTTCAAACATTAATTTAATTGAGTTCTCAGATATTATAGCAAAATTAAAAAAAATAATAAGTAAGATTCTATATTTAAAAAAATAATTGGAAAAATTAGACAGAATAGCCAGTAGTCATCTTCCTACAAATAAAGAGAAAATATTTAATAAGTCAAGAATGGATAAATCTAAAATTCAACCTCTTAGACACCTAATCATTAAATTGCAAAATCTTAAAGATAGGGGAAAAAACTATATTAGAAGGTCAAAAATAAGTTATGGCAATCAAACAATCAACAACCATTTATTTCATTGTACTAAGAACTAAATAAAAGACTGCCTTCAAGAGGCTTATAGTGAATCAAGGGAAACATCTACATTACAAAAGTATATATAAAATGTGTAGAACATTGTACTTTTTGGAAGCTTTTTTTATTAGGAAGTTGTTGGTTTTTTTCACATCAAGCTTAAATTGACCTCTTTGCAACTTCTACCCATTGCTCCCAGTTCTGATCCCATGGACCAAATAGTAAATCTAATCCTTCCCTAGCATTACCTGCCTTCAGTTACTAAAAATTAGCTATTATGTTCACTTTGAACATTTTCAATTCAATTCAATAAACATTTCTTAAGCACCTACCATGCACCAGGCAATGTACTAAGTGCTAGAGATACAAATAAGAAAAGAAAGACAGTTCTTCCTCTCTAGAAGTTTACAACTAATAATTTAATACAAGAAGACAATTCACAAAAGGAAACTGGAAAGAGGAGTGGTAGGGAAGGGACACCAGAAGTATTTTGTTTCATAGAGTTGAAACCAGGTAGATGTGAAGTTGAAAAGTGGAGTGAGTTTGAAGTACAATGTCTGGCCTCTCTAAAGAAGGCTTTGGGAGGCATTTGATACTTCAGCTCTCCATTAAGAAGGTAAAGGAGGCTAAGGGAGGTGGCATAAAGCAGGGTGATGACCTTGTCCTAAGAGGAGTATCTTGTTTAGCAGAATTGAAACCAAGCAGAGCAGCTTCTTCAAGCTAAACATGCCTTTGTTCTCCATTTAGTCTTCATATATCATATATTCAATCCTTCTCCATTCTGATTGTCTTCTTCTTGTTCTTCAATTTTTCGAATATCCTTCTTAATGATGTGGAAAGGAAACAAGACTGACAGTTTGTGGGGGAAGGGGTCAACTGGGAGTGGCAGTTGGGTCTTGTGACTAGCACTTCCTTCCTGCTGCTTGGGGACTTGCTTCCTGGGGTTGGAGGGGAGAGGAGCTTGTTCAGCCCAGTCTGGAGTGGCATGCTCTTCTTGGTTCATCCCAAAGACACAGGCTTCTGAAGGTTAGAATTGTTCTTGTTTGCTTTCTGTGTACTGCTAAGATTCTGAATTAGAACAACGAGAGTAGACGGGAGTGGGACAAACTCTCCGCCAGCCTCTAGGGCCTGGCGCTATACTCTGAAACTAGGAAAAACTCCAATTCCAACTGGATTATTAAACATTATATTATTTGAATACACAGTCAGATAAGTGGACTATCTTTACTAATCATAGAGGGAGCTGAACTTCAGTTTCAGTCATTCAAAGACAAACCATCCTTATTGGACCCCTGCTGTTTCCTCTCAGCAAGGGCATCTCCCTCCCTTGCCTCACCAAGCAGTGTTCCCACTCTCCCCTTAACTCCTCCTTTTATCTCCCTTTTTCCCAATCCTATTTCCTTTCCCAATAAATATTACAATGAGACTGTGATGTCCAGAACAAACACCATGTTCCAGTTGAGATCTGATGAAAGCAAAGGACTAGCAAATTTACCTTTTCAGGAAATCTTTATCCCTTTTAAAGCAACATATATTACGTGAACTTTTTTGAATTCCACTTATACTGCTAATTATACTGTTTGAAGTCTGCTGGGAGGAAAAAATCTTTTCAGAACTGCTCTCTCTACATGCCTAGAGCCTTTATCAATCTCAATGACAATGACAAGGATGACAAAATTGAAATAATAAATGAATTGAGCAAGGCTGCAGGATACACAATAAAAACTACAAATATTTGCTTTCTTATATATTACCAAAAAAAAAACAAAGAAAACAATATTTTAAAATCCATTACAATAACAAAAGTAAAATATCTGAGAATTAACCATTAACTAGAATCAAAATATATATGTTAACATAATTGCAAAAACACATTGACAGAAATAAAGATGTAAATAGGGAGAAATTCACTATTTATTAAATTGAATGAATATGATAAAAGTGACAATGCTTCCTAAATTAATTACACATCTAATGTAATGCTAATAAATATCCATTTTTAAAAAACTGGATAAAATAATATTAAAGATTACATACAATAATACATAAAGAATTACTTCCAAAAACCAGAGCAAGTGCATGAATGTTGACTTATGTTTTCATATTATATAGAATTTCTCATTAAAATTATCTTACCCATGAATGGCACACACACACACACACACACACACATACATACATACACGCAAAAGGAAAGGAAGAGAAGAGATGAGAGGGGAGAGGAAGGAAAGGGAAGGAAGGTATGTTTAACTGATTCATTAAGTGGCTAAAATAGTAAAGAGAGGACAGGCTAGCCAGTGCTTGTTCAAATCATATACATCTTTCATAACCCCAAGAAGCACATAATTGGCATTTGAAAAAAAAGAGTTGGAAAATATGTAAAATAAAATCCATGCCACTATCCCAAGTAGAGTGAAGTCTCCAAGCAGTTTACCCAATCATACTCATTCCTGTTTTGAAAAGCATTTAAAAGAATTATACATTGTTTTGTGCCAAACATTAGCTCTCCCATCAGTCTCTGTCAAGAGCTCTATAAGAATTTGTGACCATCTTAAAGCAGTGCTTCTTTATTTCATTAATGCTATTAGTTATTAATAATGATCCCCCTAAAACCAAAAGTAGTCATACTGGTAGCTCTGTTAAGCCTAAGAAAAGTAGTAAAGTGCCTAGCTATATTCAAAAAACATATACTTATTAAATAATGGGGTTCACTATTATGGAAAATTTTCAACTTACCATAAGGGTTTTAGAAAGTAATAGTCACATAAAAAGAGGCCCTATTGTATTCAGAATCCCTCCCTCCAGTTCTGAGAACTTCTTTCTTTGACACAAGTGGTTGAGAGATGGCTCCATATCTCAGTTCAATCAAAAAGTGTTATCTAATTAAGATGTCTGAGAAAGAATGGAATGTATTTAATACCACTCTGACAAACATATCGTCCTGCTTTTCTTTTGGTCATAAAACCCTGAGTCAGTAATAAATTAGTATTAAATAGAAATTTGAAGTATATATGACTGGAAATATTTTCAAGAATTTTAATTGTATTTAGGATCAAAATACATTTGTTGGTACATATATTATTTTTGTTGACCTAAGTTTATTCTATATATTTGTATAAAGATTCAAAATATAAACTAAATATTAATTATCTACCATTTATTGTGTCCACTATGTGACAGGCATATATTATAGAATAGCATTTCCATCCAGTTAAATACTAAAAACTTTTAATATTTAAAGAATATTTATATATGCACTAATATGAGATAGATCTAGCCATATATATGTATGTATACATATACATGTATGTATATAGGTATATTTAGTGTATGGATCCATTATGCTTCAATATAAGGCTATAGAATCATACCTTTTACTAAAGCTATTACTCTATTATAACAGCATTGGTGAAGATGTGGCACACTTGCAGAGTCATCACTCCACATTTGGAAAGCTGCTCCATTTCTCCTCTTCCAAGCACATGAGGACATTTTTTTGCATGCCCCACCCCTCTGTCCAGCCTCCCAAAGCAAGTACTTCCTCCCTTATCTCTTTCTGGTAATTTGGGGGGCTCACAGACAGCTTGAATTTGTTTTCTGGTGACTCAAACTTGGAAAAGGTTAGCCAACACTGCTCTATAACAAATTAAAATCTCTAGTCAATTAGAAAATAAAACAAATCATTAAAGGAGACAACTTTTATTTTTATTATTCTAATTACAGTAAAATTAATTATATTGAGATTTAGGCAAAATTAGAATAATATTTATAATAATATATAATAATATCTATATCTTATCAATCATGCTTTATCTCATCTGATCTTCAAAACTACCCCGTTATAATAGGCAATTCAAGAAGGATAAAAGGATTTAGAGATGAGATATTAAAAATAATCTAATCTCCCTCATTTCATAGATGAGGATATTGCTATATAAAAAGTTAGGTAAATAACACATTGTGACACAGACAGTAAATAAGAAAAGTGGGATTTGAATCCAGGTCCTCTAGCTCATGAAATCTAAGCAAGAAAATAAATGTCTTAAACATTCTATCACCTCTTAGTCGAGAAATGAAAAGCATATTTCATCATGGTTCTTTGGAAGGAGTAAATCATTGCACTGATTAGAGTTCTCTTTCCATATCTTCCCAGAGTTTTTCACTTCAACAATGGAGTTGACCGTATTCATCTTCTTTCTCAAAATTTGAAGCCACACTGTCTCAAAAAACTAAAGAAAACAGAATGTGCTCTCTGCTGACACACCCCACCCCATCTCTCTCTCTCTCTCTCTCTCTCTCTCTCTCTCTCTCTCTCTCTCTCTCTCTCTCTCTCTCTCTCTCTCTCTCTCTCTCTCTCTCTCTCTCTCTCTCTCTCTCTCTCTCTCTCTCTCTCTCTCTCTCTCTCTCTCGCTCTCTCTCGCTCTCTCTCTCTCTCTCTCTCTCTCTCTCTCCCTCTCTCTCTCTCTCTCTCTCTCTCTCTCTCCCCCTCCAGAAATAAGGGGAGTATCCCATACCAGTGGCTTTGGGACAGGGGTTATACAAAATTTAAAAAAAGTTTTAAAATATTTTGCTTCTTTGACATTGGGGAAAAAATGCAGCTCTTCATTTTTATTACTGAAAGAAATATAACTAAGTCATCTTGATGGAGATCCAATGGAAACAAATGTTAATTAGGCTACATATTGCCATAATAGAAGAATCATTCATTTTAAGAGTTAAATCTAATTAAATTAATGCATGCCTGAGATTCTTTCTGGCTCCTTTTGTACCTTATAGAACCCTTTGTGCTCTGCAAAAACCCATTCTATTCTCGCTGGTGCTCTTTCCCTTTTTTCCACACTAAAAATAAGATCTTTATCTCTATATTAGAAATGGCAAGATACCCATCTTTCTTGGCTCAGCTGTTTCATCTTTCTAGAGGAAAAGCAACCACCCAATTATACACAGCCATAAATTAACTTGACAACCCACATGCTGGAACTGCCACACTAGCCTGAGCTGTTTAAATTGTTCATGAGTTTCAAGCCCCTACCAAGTGGAGGTGGGGAAGGAATATTACAGGCCCCAGTGGAAACTCTGTTTCTTTTTTATTTTCAGACTTATCAACAACACATTCTGGGCGATGGCGGCAGTTATATGCCTCTCTTTCTCAGTGGAGTCATTATGCTAAAGAAGCCTCCCGTGCTCATTCACATAAACATATCCTTAGCAAGGAGGTTGGGTTCACTGGTGGCCCATTTATCATACTCAGCAGGAAATGCTGGGTACACAGGTTTAGAAGCTGACAAAGTTCATAGGCTTATAGTTCCAATGTGGTCTCCACTCTCCCCCATCTCTTCACACCCCCAGTCCCCAACACCCAAGCTTCATTGTGCAAGCATATATTCTGATCTCCTTGGAGATCATGCTGGAGTCATCCGTGAAGCTTAATCTGCACATTTACAGTTCAAATAAATGAAAATTAAAAATCTGGAAAATTAAAACCTGGTGCAGCTGCCAAACATACAGAGCCTCAATTACCTTTGAGATTGCAGTTATTCTGATTTTTCATTTACCCTCTCAATTTTTTTTAATGCAGGTTGTAATCTGTTTAGATTTATCTTTAAATTGAGAGTTTAGAATCTCACTATAAATGTGTGCTTTTTTAATGAAAAGAAGTGATATTTCATCCTTATGCTATAGAAGGTAATTCAGTGCTAGAATGTGACCCTAGCCACAGAGCACTGGATTTACTGCCTCTCCAAATAAATGAGAATATAGAACATACTTTTATGGAATTCTCTTCAAGTACCCTCTTCTGCTCTTTTACTTGTCACAGTCACACATACTCTCAAGTTTTGTGTAGTGGTAAATCTCTATAGTATTCAGTAACTTTCTCCTGGTTCCTCCACAGGCACAAATAGGGCACTCTACCCTGCAACCAGGGATCTGGTGTCAGTAAGGATGGAGGAGAAACTTTCATCTTCCATCCATAGGAGGTTATGGTACTATAAAGAATGAGGTCTTGTTATTTTTGGCTTTTTTGTCTCTATGCCCAACATACATAGTTCTATCTATTCACTCTTTAATGTTTTCTCCTTTATTTAAGCAAAAATAACTCTCTTCTTTTTATCAGTTTTACTTTACTTCATGTCACTCATAAAAAAATAAATATAAATAATATAATATAATAAAATATAAATAATAAATAAATGCTTTAGTCATCATTTCTTAGTAATTCTTCATTTTTTGGCTATTTCTTGGTTCTACTGGATATTCTTGCTCTAATTGGCATAAATATAAGATGAAAGAATCTTTCTTCTATAGTGCAAAGATAAGCAATTTGGAGTTAGAAGAGCTGGATATAAGTCTCATCTCAGGGACACTAATAAATGTCTGACTGAAATTTAATTTCTTAGGCCTATTAATAGGGATAATTAGACTTGAACAACTCTACAGTCACTTATGACTTTAAATCCCATAAACTTTTTTATTTTATAAATTTTATTTTTTTAAGATTACATCAATATGATTATTTAATATTCATTTTCTTATATTTTGTGATCCATGTTCTTTCACTCCCATCCATACCTCCTCAAGAAGGCAGGTAACATGATATAGACTGTACATATATTTTCATATAATATATATTTCTATGTTTGTCATGTTGTGAATTAGGACACATGTTACTTACACCACACAGAAATTCATGGAGGAAATAAACTAAAGAATGATACGCTTCATTTGGCATTTGGACTCCATCTGTTCCTTTTACGATAGATAGATACCTTTTTTGTTATAAATTTCTTGTTGTCCTAGATCCTTGTCTTGTTGATAATAGTTTAGTCACTCTTGATAATTACACATAATTGTTGTTACTGTGCATAATATTCTCTTGTTTCTGTCCACTCCACTTTGTATCACTTCATATGTATCTTTCATTTTTTTTTGTGATCATCTTGTCATTTCCTCTGGCATAATTGCATTTCATTAAATTCACATATCACAACTTGTTCAGTTATTACATAACTGATGGACATCTCTTCAGTTTCCAGTTCTTTGCTACCACCAATTGCTATAAATATTTTTGTACAAGTAGGTTCTTTCTCCCTACATTTAGTCTCTTTGGGATACAGATATAGTGGCTTACATGTTAAAGGATCAGAAGGCATGGAATATGATATTCAGGAAGGTGAAAGATCTAGGTTTACAACCCAGAGTCACTTATCCAGCAAAACTGAGTATATTTGTTAAGGGGGAAATATGGTCATTCAATAAGACAGAAGATTTCCAAGCATTTCTAAGGGAAAAATAGAGACCTAAACAAAAAATTTGAAGTCTAAATACAAGACCCAAGAGAAGCCTTAAAAGGTAAATAAGAAAGAGAAAATGTAAGGGACTCAATGAGGTCAAACTGGCAGAAACTAATGAATTATATGTATTCCCAAAAGAAAGGAGGACATCTGGAAAGAGGATTTCTGTAATTTTTAAACATTATTCATAGTAGTAGAGCAGATAGAAGGAGTATACTTAGAGGGTGGGGAACTAAGTAGATTATGACGCTATGATATGCAAAAAAAATTCTAGGGGTGAAAAAGAAGGTTGTATGAGAGAAAAAGGAAGGGAGAGATGGAATAGGGTAAATTATTTAACATAAAGAAGCATGAAAAATTATTATGGGGGAAAGATGAGATTGGTGACAGATAGTGCTTAACATTTACTCTCATTGTAACTGACTCAGAGAGGGAATTACAACCATACTCAATAGAGTCTAGTATTCTATCATACTCTACACAGAAGTAGAAAGGAAATAAGATGAGGGAAGAAAGGGATAATTGGAGGGAAGGAGAAGTGGGGTGGTGATAAAAAGCAAAACACTGGTGAGGAAGAACCAAGTGAAAGGGAAAAAAAGCAGGGTCAAATGGGGAAAATAAGATGGAGAGCAATAAAAAGTTAGTAATCATAATGTTGAATGTGAATGGAATGAATTCACCAAAAAAAAATGGATGCAGATTGAAGAGTGTATTACAAGCCAGAATCCTACTATATGTTGTTTATAAGAAACACATTTGAGTAAGGGTGACACACACAGAGTAAAGCTAAAAGGCTGGAGCAGAATTTATTGCGCATCATCCAATGTAAAAAAAGTAGGAGTAGCAATCATGATCTCAGACAAAGCTAAAACAAAAATTGATCTGATTAAAAGAGATAAGGAAGGAAATTACATCTTGCTAAAAGGTATTATAAATAATAGAGTAATATCAGAACTAAATATATATGAGTCAAATGATACAGCATCCAGATTTTTAATGGAGAAACTACAGGAGCTTAAGGAGAAAATAGATAGTAAAACCATACTAGGTTTTAGGGAGACCTCAACCTTCCCCTATCAGAACTAAATAAATTAAACCAAAACATAAATAAGAAAGAAGTGAGGGGAGTGAATGAAATTTTAGGAAAAATAGACAAAAGATATTTGGAGAAAACTGAACATGAATAAAAAGAATATACCTTCTTTTGAGCAGCAAGGATGAACCATGTAGTAGGGCATAAAAACATTGCAAAAAATGTAGAAGAGCAGAAATAATCAATGGGGAGGCAAATTGGAAACTGAATAAACCAATTCTCCAAAACTAATGGATTAAAGAACAAATTATAGGAACAATTACTGATTTCACTAAAGATAGTGACAAAGAGGAGGCAACATATCAAAATTCATGGGATAGAGTCAAAAGCAGTACTCAGTAAAATTTATATCCCCGAGTGCCTATATCAACAAAATAGAGAAACAGAAGATCAATGAATTGGGCATGTAACTAAAAAACTAGGAAAAATGAATTAAAAATCCACTGATAAAGACTAAATTGCAAATCTTAAAAGTTAAATGAGAAATTAATAAAATTGGAAGTGAAAGAACTATTGAACTAATAAATGACTATGAATTGGTTCTTTTAAAAAACAGATATAAAAGATAAAGTATTGGTCAATCTAATTTTAAAAAAAGAAAGAAGAGAATCAAATTATCATTATCAAAAATGAAAAGGGGGATTTCACCTCTAATGAAGAAGAAATTAAGGCAATTATTAGGAGGTATTTTTCCCAATTATATGATAAATAATATGACGTTAGGTGAGATGGATGAATATTTACAAAAATACAAATTGCCTACATTAACAAAAGAGGAAATAGAATGCTTAAATAATCCAATCACAGAAAAAGAAATTGAACAAGCCATCAATGCACTCCCCAGGAAAAAAATCCCCAGGGCCAGATGGTTTCACAAGTACATTTTATCAAACATTTAAAGAACAATGAGTTCCAAAACTAGACAAATTATTTGACAAACTAAGAAGAAAAGGCGTCTTACCAAATTCTTTTTATGACACCAATATAGTACTGATACCTAAGGCATGAAGACCAAAAACAGAGAAAGTTCACTACAGATCAATCTCCTAAATGAACAAAAATGAAAAAAAATCTTAAATAAAATACTAGCAAAGAGACTATAGCAAGTTATCACAAGGATTATTCACTATGACCAGGTGGGATTTATACCAGTAATGCAGGGTTGGTTTAACTTTAGGAAAACCATCCATATAGTTGATAATAACAATAATCAGACTCACAGAAATCACATGATTATTCTCAATTGATGCAAGAAAAATCCTTTGACAAAATATAACACCCATTCCTATTGAAAACACTAGAAAGTATAGGAATAAAAGGGCCTTTCCTTAAAATAATACATAGTACATATTTAAAATCATCAACCAGGGAGTAGCTAAGTAGCTCAGTGGATTGAGAGTCAGGCATAGAGATGGGAGATACTAGATTCAAATCTAGCCTCAGCTACTTCCTAGCTGTATGACCCTGAGCAATTCACTTAACCCCCATTGCCTAGTCCTTATCACTCTTCTGCCTTGGAACCAATACACAGTATTGATTCTAAGAGGGAAGGGAAGGATTTTAAAAAAGTAAAATAAATTAAAATAAAATAATCAACAAGTATTATTTGCAATGGAGATAAGTTATAAGCATTTCCAATAAGATCAGGATTAAAACAAAGATGCCTGTTATCACCTCTATTATCTAATATTGTATTAGAAATACTAGCTCTAGCAATTAAAGAATAAAAAAGAAATTAAAGGAATTAAAATAGGCAATTAGGAAACTAAACTATCACTCTTTGGAGATGATCTGATGGTATACTTAGTGAATCCTAGAAAATCAACTAAAAACCTAGTGGAAATAATCGATAATTTCATCAAAGTTGCAGGATGCAAAATAACCACATGCATTATCAGCATTTCTATATATTTTGAACAAAAATCAGCAGGAAGATTTAGAAATAAAAACTCCATTTAAAATCACTCTAGACAACATAAAATATTTGGGAATCTATCTGCCCAGATAAAGAGGAATTATATGAACACAATTACAAAACTCTCCACACAAATAAAACTAGATCTAAACAATTGCAAAAACATTAGTTGCTCATGGGTAGAATGAGTTAATATAATAAAAGTGACAACCCTAGCTCAATTAATTTCTTGTTCAGTGCCATACCTATCAAACTTCCAAAAAACTATTATAATTAGAAAAAAATAATAAAGTTTATCAGGAAGAACAAAAGATCAAGAATATCAAGGGAACCATTGAAAAGAAAATGTGAAAGATGATGTCCTAGCAGTACCAGATCTTAAACTGTATTATACAATAGTGATCCAATCTGGTACTGGCGAAGAGATAGAAGGATAGATCAATGAAATAGACTAGGGGTAAATAGCCTTAGCAATCTTATGTTCAGTGAATTGAAAGATCCCAGCTTTTGGGATAAGTACCCACTATTTGACAAAAATTTATGGGAAAATTGGAAAACAGTATGGCAAAAATCACATTCTATACCAAGATAAGGTCAAAATGGGTACATGATTTAAACATGAAGTGTTATATTTTAAGTAAATTAGGTGAACATGGAATAGTATACCTGTCAAATATGTGGGTAAGGAAAGAATTTAAGAGCATGCAAGAAATAGAAAATATTTCAAGATGTTAAATGTGTAATTTTGATTATATTAAATTAAAAATATTTTGTACAAAGAAAACCAATGCAACCAACATTAGAATTGAAACAGCGAACTGGGAAAAAAAATTTGTAACAAAAATCTCTGACAAAGGTCTAATTTTTCAAATATAAAAAGAAATCAGCCAAATTTTTAAGAAATCAGATCATTCTTCAATTGAGAAATGGTCAAGGGATAAGAATAGGCATTTTTCAAATGAAGAAATCACAACTATCAATAATCATGTGAAAAAATGTTCTAAATCCCTCCTGATTAAAGAAATGTAAATCAAAACCTCTCTGAGATACTGTTTCACACTTAGCAGAGAGGCAAATATGACAGTAAAGTAAAATAATAAGTATTGAAAGGGATATGGCAAAATTCTGACACCAATAGTGGAGTTGTGAATTGATCCAACCATTCTTGAAGACAATTTGGAATTATGCCCAAAGAGCTTAAAAAGAATGTATGTTCTTTGAACCAGCAATTCCACTACTAGTTTGTATTCCAAAGAGGCAGAAAAAAATGGTAAAGGTTCTGTTTGTGCATAAATATATATAGCTATACTTTTTTTGAGGTGTCAAGAAATTGGAAAATGAGGGGATATCCCTTGATTAGGGAATGGCTGAACAAATTGTGGTATATAGTGATGGAATACTATTGTGCTATAAGGAATAATGAACTGATGGATTTCTATAAGAACTGAAAAGACCTACATGAACTTATGTGGAATAGAACCAGGAGAACATTATACTCAGTAACTAAAACATTGTGGGATAATCAAATGTAATAGACTTTGCTACTAATAACAATGCAATGATTTAGGACCACTCTGAGGGACTTATGAGAAAGAATACTATCCACATCTCGAGAAAGAACTGTGGGAGTAGAAATCCAGAAGAAAACATATGATTTAACACCTGTTTATATGAGTATATGATTTGAGGTTTTGGTTTTAAACCATTATTATAAAAAATAATAATATGGAAATAGTCTTTGAGTGATATATATATATTATATGTATATAATATATATATATGTATGTATATATATATAAAACCCAGTGAAATTGCTTGTTAACTCTGGGAGGATGGAGGGAAAAGGGGAGGGACACAACAAGAATCATGTAACCATGCATGGAAAGTATGAAAAATTGAAATTAAAAATATCTACTAACAAAGATAAAAAGAGATATGGAGGTATCTCCCCCTTGCTTCTTTGTAGAGAGAAAGGACTATGACAATGGAATACCATATAATGTATCAGTTTTCCAACATGTTGGTTAATTTTGCTGTTCTTTTCAAATATTTTTTTCATTCTTTGTAATAATAAGAAGAAATTAGGTTCAAAGTTTGACCCAGTTTTTATATATATGGCCTCACTATCCAAAGCTGCTGTTGTTGCCAACTTTTGCTGAGCTGGAGCCTCAGACTCTTGTTCTCAGGATTGTCCATGCTTGATTGGTTGTAAAGCTTTGCCTGGATTTAAGAATGAATGAAAAGGCCAAGTACTCAGGACTGATCAAAAAGGATCATGTGAGAAGAGGGAGGGGAGAGGAACCACTTTTTTCCCAAAAATAATATTACTTTCATCAGAAACTGTGAGGAAAGGTGTCTATACCCTCAGCTGTTGTCACAGTCAAAGGCAATAATGACTTGGTCCTTTCTGATGCCACTAGCAGATATGGATATGTAGCCAATGGAAGGAAATGCTCTTCATAAACATATGTAGGATATTGGTAGGACAACTGAAAACAGCTGCAGAATGTCCATGTGTGCTCCCATGTGTTCAATGATTGTTTACAACAGAAGGAATGAGATGTGGTCTGTCTTCACATATATCAGGTGATTAATTATACCCCCTTTGGAATCAGGACATACCCTAATTTGAGAGAAGGTTGTATAAACTACTTTAAAGATCTATCCTAATTCTAAATCTGTGATTTTATAAACATAATCTATTTTATTCTAGCCTGGCCTCAAAATTCAGTTCTATTAGTTTGGAACTGTATTACCTGGGACAAATCTCTTAACTAAATTCCATAGGCTTATGTTTTCTCATGTGCAAAATAAAGATATTGGATTGGATAAGTGATGTCTATTTTTTTATTGTGCACCCTGATAGATAAAACTTTTTGTCTGTATCCCCATTACATTTATATTTCTTTCTTTCATATATATGCATATATATTCAAATACATACTACCATAAAAATAATTTTGAGCATTATGAAATTCATTCAGAATAGAAATTTAAAAAACTGAGTCAAAGATTAAATACAAATTGATTCTATAGTCAATTGTTAGTCAATGGAATTTAATGAGTAGAGGAATGACAAAGTCACATTTAGAGAAATCCCTTTGCCACTTATGAAGAGAATGGATTCAAGTCTGGAGAGACTTTAGGTGGAAAGGACTGTACAGAGGTTTTTATACTGGTCCAGGTAAGAGATGATGAAAACTAAACCAGTATAATTTGTGAGAGAGAGCAAAGAAAAACAGATGGATGTGAGAAACCTTGTAGAAATAGAAATTACAATTTTTGGCCACAGACTGTTTATGTGATAAGTGAGCATGAAAAGTTAAAAAAAAAAAGTAACGGAGGTTGTCAACTTTGACTGTCTTGAATGATGATAATGCCCTTGACAGTAAAAGGGAAAGTTAGAAGAAGAGTGGACTGGGGTAGTGGAGAAGATAACGTAATGAAATCTATTAGAAAGATCACTACCTAACAAAATTTGTTTATCATGTGCTATTGAGTTTGTCCTACCCAAAGTGAAAAAGGGATGATAAGATATTACTCATTAATTACTATGCTCTTGATGGGATAGGGAGTGAGTTGGATCCCAAACTCCAAACTTGGTCTTTTGACTACATGCCCAATGCTCGTTCCACAATACCATGAATAAATTATTTTGACTTGTAGTAACTTAATGAGTCTCTTTTGTGGACTCCAAATCTATCTATAGGCAGAAACTTCTACTAATTGGAGAGGACTCATTTAGTTTTTTCCAAATAGTTATATCTTATGATATTATAAACAGATAAATGGCCCAGGGGATATAGTGTTGACATTATAATCAATAAGATGTTAGTAAAAACCTGACCTTAGACATTTGTAGTTGTGTTACACAGGGCAAGTTAACTTTACCTCTATCTTCCTCAATTTCTTCAGCTGCAAAATGGGGAATATAGTCATATTTACTTCCTTGGGTTGTTGTAAGAATAAAATGAGACTATATATTATATATGAATACATATATTATATATTTATAAAGTACTTTGCAAACCTTCAAGTATCGTAGAGGTGTCTATGCATGTGATTGTTATGATGATGACAATGATTTATCTGATAGCATTTTAGGAAGAGGTTTCCATTTCTACTTGCTGAAGTCTATTATTCAGTGTGAAAAGAGAACTAACTATCTAAGAGGCTGAACCTTTAGAAATTTCCTAGATGTTTTATTATATTAACCAAACATTTGCTAAGAGAAGACTTTAATTTTCAACAAAATGTATAGTCATTGGATCCCTGGTTTTTTTTTAAGTATTAGAACCAAAGAAAATATGAATAAATCTTTAATCTTGTTTAGTTCATTATTCCTATCACTTAGAATCCAACCCCAGTAACTATGATGTGGTACCTGAAATGGAAGCAAATCTGGTTTAAACAAGTAATTTAATTATAATTTAATAAGAGCAAAATTAATTATAAATAATATATTTTGACATGTAAACTGGTCCTATTTCTAAAAAAGAAGATCTCTATAGAAGCTGATTTTTCATTTCTGGAATGGTTTTAGTATTCAAATTATTAGCAGCTACTAGAAAATATCTCTATACTAGAATAACACAGAGCAGCAAGGATTTCAACCATCTTGGTTGAACATTGCATACTGAAGTATAAGAATAAGAAGCATATTGACAAGCTGGAGTATTTCCAGAAATCATAAAGTCTTCCAGGCCTGACCAGTATCATCTTATATCTTAAGTTCAAGACTGGAATGAAATAAGACTCCTGAGGAATATTTAACATTTTTTTGAAAAGAAGTTTAAATGGAAAGAACTTGAAAATTATAGTCCCCTAGAATAAGGCTTTGATTTCATGCCACAATGCTGTTCATGATGGTCATTGTTCAAAGCCTGAAGGAAGGTTTCAAGCTTCTCATTTCTCTGACTATTTTTGTAATCAGGAGACCACATCAAAAGCCTGAGACTTAGTCCTTACTGCCATTTGAGCCTCCAAGATCCCTAAGGGGAAAAAAAAGTTTAATATTTGAATGAGTGTCATGTAGAAAAGAACATAGAATTCTTCATTTGGTTGTAGAAGCCTTAGACTGATGAGAAGTAGATATAAATGAAAAACTCAATGTAATTAAAGAACAAACATACAAACAATAACAAAACTAAGTCAACAATGACTACTGTGAGGGAAAAACAAATCTACTTCCCATATCTGCAAGTCTTCAAGTAGAGGTTGGATGAACATTTGCTCAAAGGTTGAACAAAGGATGCCTGTTTTGTTTCAGTCATGTGTTGGACTAGATGACCTTCAAGGTCCCCTCCAACCCAGAAGTCCTATAATTTTAGGGGAAAAGTGATTAAAGTGCATCTGTGTGGCAGTCTGAAGCCCAACTGTTATGAGTGAAAAGCAATCTATTTAGACAGCTTTGGGGGTGAAGGCTTCATGCCAATTGAAGTCCTCTCCACATTTGTGTCTCATTTACAGTGCATGAGGAGAAGTAATGACCCTTAAAAACTCCTGGATATGGCTATAGCAGGAGTAGGGACAGGGAAAACAACACAGCATAGTCCCTTTCAGTCTAGGCTACCCTAGAGTTTCGTTCCCTTTATAGGTTCTTCACATGCTGAGCCACTGACTTGAGAGTATTCCTTGTAATTTCTTGGATTATTAGCCCCTCACTATGTTTTTGGTTGCTTTTTTCTGTATGTTTGTTTGTTTAAAGGACCCTTTTCAATTAATACTCATTAAAGTTAGCACTAACAAGAATATGATGCCACAGAATGAAGAACATGCCTCTTTGTTTTATGGTGATTTTTTAAAAAACATGATTACCAGTTTATTTTCACATCTCATCCCCACTGATTTTCTTCCTTGGTGCAAAGAATACAGTTTCTCAGCTGACTGAAGGGCTTAGGATATTTGCCTGGTTCCTTGGGAGGCTCCCCCACCCCATTCTCACATCTCTTGAGCTGGCACAGAATTTCACAGCTCCTCAGGTGGCTGAGATTTTCACAGCTTGTTAGGTGACTTTGGCATTCACAGTCCACAGGCCCTGAATGGCTACTAGGGGAACAGCCTTCACACTCCCTCCAAAAGCCCAGCTTAGCAGCAGAAATATGCAAGCTGTGCCAATTGCCTCCCAGAAATCCCGTGGTTGTAGCAGATGTACGCTAACTCAGCATGGCAATGAGATTTCTTCCAGATTGGGAATTGAGGTCCCAAATAGAAAGTGAACCACACTGACTTCATTCCTGAATAAGTTGTGACAAGTAGAACTCGGTGCAGTACCATATAAAAGCCTTGGCAAAATAAACACTAACAGCATTTCATTGAGGAATATTGGTCCCAATGTATCTTTTTCCCTTTTAATATCTATTAACATGACCAAGATGGTAAAATGTATTTAATATAGACTTCCCTTGATATGGCATGATTTTCAGAATCCAGGGGAAAATAGTATTTTATAGGGAAGAAGGCAATAAGCAGGAATTGAAATGTTTTCATTTGGATCTTAAGTGGTGCCTGAGGTAAAATTGCACAATGTTAAAGTAGTGATAATTGGTTCCTCCTGGCTTTCCTCATTGAAGGGAATTGAAATTCAATTGACTTTGAGCTGGATAGGCATAGAGAGCCAATTGTTATTGCTCCTGCCTATCCCAGGAATGGCTCAAGAGCCAAGAGAAGACATGGTTCCATATTAAAATAGCCTGGAGAGAGGAGCACTTAGTTGAGGCAGAATTGCATAGATGGTAAGAGATGCTACCCTCATGGATACTTTCCCTAAAGATCTCAAACCACAGTGCTCTAGACACAATAGGTGGTTAAGAAATACTAATTGTTGTAGCAGATTGATGATAAGAGGTTAATTTCTAAGGAAGAAAGAGTTATTTCTAATCATTTCATAGAATGGTAGAACTAGAAGTAGACTTAAAGGTCCTCTAGTCTGACCCTTCATTTTACATATGAAGGGAAATGACTTGCTGAAAGATATTGTTTGAGTCAGGACACAAACCTAAGGCTTTTGATTCCAAATCCTTCCCTCTTTCCACTATAACATTCTACCTTTATTTATGCTTCAGGCATGCCAAAGATGTTAACTGCTTATTTGGGGGGAACAATGACAATTCTAAGAGGGACATCTTTATTCTGCTAAGTTTAGAAGTAAATGAATGCGATGCTGTGAGAATTAGGCATATAGAAGGAAATGAGATCACAAACTGTGGCAGAGGTAAAATAGATATGAGAAACTAATTTGAAAATCAAGGAAGTCCTCTAAAGAAATAGTGGTTTGGGAGCAGCATCACCATCAGCAGCATTGACCAATCGGTTGTTCACTGTTCACTTAATAATGAACCAAGGATTATAGAACAAGGCACCAATTGGCATAAGAGTGGGTAAAACTCAATTGTAAAAGGAGATGCCAGCTGTTTCCATTAAGTTCAAATGTAGGTTTCAGGGATTTAATCAGATAAGAGAAAGGTCACTGGGCAAAGATAATGGGGAAATGGTTTAGAATTTACACAGTAATAAAATGAGATTATGTGATGTATATATTTACACATTAGTTAGTTAGTTGGTTGTCTCTCGAACCGAGGATGACGATTGTCTTTGTGCGATTTTGTGCAGAAAGACACCTGTGCATGAAGATTTAAGTGGAAAAGCCGATGCACAGAGACAGTCCCACTCTCTCGGCGTTGGAAGCCTGGGTCCAGTGGCATGAAAAGTTGTTACACCTGGAGACTTCCTCAGCTGCATTGGATGGCCATGTTGTCTTTTGTGCTCCAACATGCCCTGAGCACTCCACAGTGCTTTGCTGCATCGCCATCTCAGCCGTTGAACCTTCTTGTTGGTTTCTTCTGTCTGTTCAGCCAAAGCAGTCTTCACATGCTGGGTGAGCAAAGCCCTGGTTCACCAGGGGTTGACGTTGACCCAATGGCTACCCTCACAAGGTTTAGCCGGCCTGTCGAAGCTGTTGCCCGGGGTGTGGCCGCTGCCGCATGCTAGCAGCTACTAGGAGCCACAAGTGAGAGCTGGGTGTCAGGTGAGGGTCAGTGGCTGGAGAGCTGCCCTACACATATGTATATATATAAAACACTATCTAGAAATCAATCTATCTCTATGTATGTATGTATGTATGTGTATTTGCCTATATATATACATATATATATATGTATAATGTGTAACTGGTTGGCATGTTGGATAGAGTATCCAGCCCTATAGCCAGGAAGATCTTAGTTAAAATTTGACCTTGAATACTCACTCACCAGCTGTGTAACCCTGGACAAATCACTTGACTCTGCTTGCCTCAGTTCTTCATTTATAAAATGAGCTAGAGCTGGAAATGGCCAACCACTCCCATATATTTGCCACAAAAAAAAAAAAAATCCAAATTGGGTCTTGAAGATTTGGATGCAACTGAAATGACTGAACAACAATGAATCTATGTATAATTTTGTAGCTGCCAAATGCCACATAAATATAAGGGTGTTTTTTTTTTTTTGGTCAGGAGAGGTGTTCTTTCTTTTCAGCTAAATTTAAGCTTATTGGAAGATGGTTTTTGTGATATAATTAACAAAGTAGCATCACACAATGAATAGATCATAAGATATGGAGCCAGAGAATATGAATGTGAATCTTGGATCTTTTCCTTATCATCCTGTTATCTTGTTAAAGTTACTACATCTCTCTAGGTCTCAGTTTCCTCATTTTTAATATAAGGAGAGTGACTTAATCTCTTAGAACCCTTTAAATGCTAAAATTCCATGATCCTATGAATTATAATGAAAGAAACAATTACATTGAGAAATGAATGAATACTTCTCTTCCATTTAAAATCATATTGTGAAAACAAAAACTAATTACTTTTTAAAAATTCCATTGAATATGAATTTTTCAACATGTAAACAACTACAGACTTCATTCTGAACAATGACTTCAATGAGTCACATTTTGTCTTTTTTTTGGTCTAATGGTGTCCCTTTGGTACAACCAGTATTAAGGAAAAGAGAAAATATGATATGATATGTGACAGTTCTTATATCTTCCTGATTTCAAAATCAGATCACTGGGGCAAGACATTGGTTTTGTAGGCTATTCCAGAGCTAACTGTATGCCAGGGTTGCATGACCTAACTTCAATTGAAATGCCTCCTTGATGCCAATTCAAATAAAATACAATCAATTCAATTCTACATTTACTGAACAAATTCTACCATAACTAATAGTTCTTGAGTACCTAATGGTTTCAAAGTTTTGTGCTAGTACATAGGGAAAATGTAATCTTTAGCACAAATTGTTTTCTACTTTGGGTTAGAATGCATTTTCTCTTAATTTATAGTCTTTAAACTCTCTTTCTGTAAGACTCAGGTCAAGTGTTACCTCCAACAAAAGACCATCTTGATACTCCCAACCCAAATCCCAAACACTGATAGAAGGCTAATCTGAAAGCAGAGATTGCTGAGTCATGGCATTAGAGTGTGAGTACCTAAGAGACAGTGGGAATTCAAGAATAATGCTTCCTCCTAATCCAGTGAGAGGGTTCCAAGGATTTGAAAAAGGACTTGAGTGAAAGGAGAAGTATCAGCTTAATCAGTCAGTGAGAGAAGATGGAAAGAGAATAAGAGAAAATGGTCTAAGAAGAAAAAATTTTAAATTAAAAAATGGAATTTCACACAAATCCTTTTGTACTTAAATTTTTACATATTTTAAATTTCCTTTGATTTACGTAGTTTTTCTCTCCACACCTCCTAAGTGTAAGCTCTTTGAGGGCAAGGATTATTGTGTTAATGTCCTATATAAGCAGGCACTTTAATAAATGAATGAAGAGGCATATATTAAGTGCTATGAGGAAAGTATTGGGTTTTTCAATTGAGACCATTCTTGTTCTCAAGGAGTATACATTTGGTCAGAGACAGGCAATAGGATTCAGCTTCATAAGTCCAAATGTTTCTTAGGGTGAGGCTATGGGCAGATGATAAGGTCCAAGTATAGACATGACAAGTAAATTTGTTTGATGGAGACACAGAATAGAGATAAGGCTGATGTACAAATGCATCTTCTTTAGTGTCAATTCAATCGCTAAAACCATACCACTTTCTAATCAGTGTAGGATGATAGATTTAGAGTTAGAAGGAACTTGGATCCCTAATTTTGCAGATGAGGAAAATAAGACTAATGGAGATTAAGAGACTTGACCAGGCTTAAACAATTGGAAAGTATCTGAGGCAGTATTAAGGACCAGATCCCCTATCTCCAAGGCCAGTTCTTTCTCTATTACATTGACAAAACGAAGGACAGACAATGTCTGGATCTTCAGTAGTTTTACCGCTTAGGTTCTTTTTACTGCAGTTCTTTTTAGTCTTGATATTTGATGGCAGCTCTAGCAGTAATGTCCCATTGATGACTTGCCTTATATGTGCCTTTTGTCTTGAAATATTATGACAGAGTTGAAAGGCTTTTTAGGGAAGAAACATAGAAGAAACATAGAAATATTTTGATTTTATTAAAACAAGGAAGGTAAAAAGGGAAAGAAGGGAAGGGAATGACCTTAATTATTTTACCCTCTAAATTATAAGCTATCTGACTACAAACTATCTGATTTCTAAGTACATTAAAGGCAAAGTCTTTAGGGATTAGAAATCTTACCGTAGAGTCTTTTGGTGGGCAAAGTCCAAAAATCCCAACAGAAGTATCCAAAGCTGGTCTGTTCTATCTGTCCAGCAGAAGAATGAAAATGCCTTCTTCTCCACAGCCAAAGATATTCCTAGGCTTGTAATTTGAATGATAGTTTCTCAAGCTGCTGCAAGAAAATACTCCTCCTTCATCCAGGTCAAAAGAGATTGTCAGTTTCTTAACTGACTCTCTAGGATTCTATTCCACCAGCTCCAGGGAAAGCTCTAATCCCATCCCCTGTCAATCACCTATGTCCTAAATCTTATTTCCTATTTTAACAGTCTTCACTTCAGGTCATCTCAATGCACTAGTTTATTCACCTTGACTAACAGCTGGTGACAGTTAAGGCTAACAGATCTCCCTTTGTTTTAATTTTTTATCTCTCATTCATCTTCCATCTTTCAGCATTTACTGAAACTTGCCTAGAAAAGACTCAATCCCTGGCCATTCTTTCAAGCACTTTTTCCTCCAATTCACATCTCTCCCTGGACCAATAGAGGGAATAGGCTAGTCAGTTAGTCTGATAATATTTGTTAAGCACCTACTGTTTGCTTTTCCTTGATTCAGAATACAAAGAAATACAACAAACAGTGCCTTCCTTCAAAGAGCTGGCAAGCTAATTCAAGAAGTCAACAAAAAGAAGCTGAAAGGAGAACTGGTTTGGAAATGATGAGATGGCTAACCAGGAGCCTTCTTTATATGGGATATTTAAGAAATATCTAAGTTTTCTCTTATATACACTCCACTCTGTCCAGTCAGTAAGAGAGGGACACAAGGGACAGAGATATAAAGGAGGTATAATTTTCAAGGTAAATTTGATCTTTCAGGGTAATGAGATTCCAATGGAGTCCAGAATTATAGCTTTACAGGGAATGATGTATATATATTTCTCCCAACTCCTAATTTCCTATCCTCCTTTTGGCATAATAATTCAGAAGCCAGTCAGATTCATTCCTTCTGGGTAGAGCCCCCTATCCATATTGGGGGGGCATTAGTCTACTGGATCTTAGGTCATTAAAGGTAGCTAGATGGTGTTGGATGTGAGATCAGGGCAAACTTTGTTTTAATCTTGCCTCAGATACTTGGTAGCTGCACAATCATGGGCAAATCATTTAATCACTCTTAACCTCATTTTCCTTATCTGTAAAATAGAGCTAAAAGAACCTCCCTTATATGGCTGTGGTGAGTGTCCAATGAGATAATGTGTTCAAAGTTATTTGTAAGTATTATATAATATAAAAATTAGACCAAAACCTAATGTCCTATAGAAAAGTAAAATTAAAATGGATACATGATTTAGAAATAAAGGGTGATATCATAAGCAAATAAAGGGAGCACAATATAGTTTATCTGTCAGACTTATGGATAAGGGAAGGATTTAAGTCAAAGTAAGACATAAAGAATATTATGAGATGTAAAATAGATTACTTTGACTACATTAAATTTTTACACAAATAAAATCAATGCAACCAAGATTAAAAAGCAAACAAGAAACTGGAGATCAAATCTTTATAACAAGCAGCTACAACAAAAGCTTCATTTTTCAGATATATAGAGATAACTGAATTGAATGCATAAGAATATGAATCATTACCAAATAGACAAATAATCAAAAGATATAGGCAGAAAATTATCAGATAAAAAATAAATTGAAACTATTTTTAGTTATAAAAAAAAGTTCCAAATCACTATTGGAGAAATGTGAATTAAAACAACACTGAGTTACCACCTCACACCTATCAGATTGCTACTATGACAAAAAATAGTAGAAAATGACAGCTGTTGAAGGAAATGTGGAAAATTTGGGATACTAATACAGTGTTTCTGGAACTGTGAACTAATATGACCATTGTGGAGAGCTACCTGGAATCATTCCATAGGGCCATAAAACTATGCAAAACCTTCATGCAATACCACTACTAGGTATATATCTCAAAAAAGATTGAAGAAAAGGAGAAATGATCTACTTGTGTGAAAAAATAAATCTATAGTAGCTTTCTTTGTGGTGGCAAAGAACTGGAAAATGAAGAAATATCCACTAGTTGTGGTATATGAATGTAAATATGAATAAAAGTAGCATGTAAATGCTAGCAATTATTTTTATTGTTATTCTCCTTCCATTCTCATAATATTTAATACCTGGCTCATGGTTTTGTACTCTTAAACCAATTCTATTCTTATATTAGAGGATATTTCCTCAAATATCCTGATTTCCTAATTCATCAACTTCACCAGCTCCCATCACCTAGACCTTGAGTTTATTTCAACCAGAAACCAAAATGATCACATTAGTCTCATTATTATCTTAAAATGTTCATCTCCTTTGAGAAAAAACCTGAAATTCCTCTATCCAACCATAACCTCTTATCATTACAACACTACCAGTTTCTTACTCACCTTCCCCTTCTTCCCATGATCTCCACTCCTATCCTTTACTGCTTTGTCAGCATTCCTACCTTGGCTTTCTTTTATTACTTTTCTAAGCTTGACCCTAAAGTCAACAAGTCCAACTTCATATTTTCCTCTATTTACATATCTCATGTCCTACTCATTTCTCCCCATACCCCAAGCCTGGCTTACTCCTCAAATCTACTTCCTTTTCTCCTAATCATGTGCTACTCATGGTATAGGTTAAAATATAAACACCAAAGTTAGAGGGAAGTTAGAATAGCTTTATTTTGATTTATCCAGTGCATGCACCAATCTATGCAGTCCACATGGTATTATGAATATGGTTACTTTCCTGGTAATTCTAGGCTTTCTCATGGTTATCATGAAAGTACATAATTAAAACACTCCAGGGGTTTGGGGGAGAAATTGTAATATCTGATAGTAAGATTTTTGGCTTTTGCAGCAATCCTGGAGCCATAAAAGGGGGCAAGATCCTGAGTAGATAAAGACCAATCAGAAAATGGAAAGCTTTTAAAAATGGAGTCACTTTTGTTATTTTCCTGCCTATATTGATAATGAGTCACACATATGTGTTGACTGGGTCCACCAGAGCATAATCCAAAAGTTTTAGTGTAATTTTAATCTACGAAAAAATTTTGTGGCAAAGACTGTTTTTCTGAGCCTACCACATGAAAGATACTTGGCTAGGTCCCAGGAGATTATAAAAGCACTGGGTATTATCCCTAGTCCTGAAGGAGCTGATATTCTTATTTAGAAGATAATTCAAAGGTAAGAAAAATTTGAAAAGGTAAAGAAAATTAAAATTTTAAATAATTATTCAAGCCATCAATAGAAGAAATATCAGTTGGTCATGCTTGATTAATTGCCAAGAGAATTTTATAGACCCTAAGTGCTATAGGAGCTGAGAGAAGGAAAAGAATACGTCTGCCTAGTCTGATCAGGTAAGATTTAACCGGCTTTGGAGAATTTTAATGATGAAGGATTTGAATTAAGTCTTGAATTTAGGTTAAGTGGAATTTGGCTAGATAGAAATGATAGAAGAGTTAAATCTTGGTAGGTGAATCCAAATAAGAAAAAAATCTTTAAAGTGAGAGACTTACCATATACACAGAATTCTGAATCAATTAAATTAGTTATAGTTTTACTCTGAGAAAAACTGAGGTTTAAAGCTATGAAAGTAGGTTAGATCTAGATCACAGAAACCCTTCATTACCAAGGCAAGGAGATTGGACTCTATTCTATAAATGATAGGGAACCATTGAAAATTTCTGAGCACGAGATTGGAAATATCACATTAAATCTTTAGAAAGTTTAATCTGTTATACAGGATGAATTAGAAGGGCAATAAGTGGAGGCAAGAAAACTAGGTGGGAGACTATTGAGATGGGAATGAGTTAATAAGGGCTTAAACTAAGCTAGTAGCACTAGTAATAAAAAAGAGGACAGATGTGATATGTATTGTTCTATGAGAGTTGATAAGACTAGGTGACTGATTAGACTGTGGGGTAGAGGTGAATAGAAAGGGATAAGTGTATGTGGGGTGAAAAGTCAATGATAGTTACTAGATTTTATGCCTTTAAGACTAGAATACCAATATGAGAAATGGGGAGAACTGACAAAGAAACCATTTTGGGGAATATTAGGAGTTCTGTTTTTGAGTTTTGAATTTGAGATGATGCCAAGTTGACAGGAAAATCTATATATTTTAATGTGTGTTTAAGGAAAAGAAGAGTTGTTGGATCTGTAGATGGCCCCTCCAGCTCTAGCAGTCAGTGACTCTATGTAGGAAAAGGGTCCAAATAATTTAACATTGTAGCTTCCAAGGGAGGAATTAGGGCATTGGATAATCTGACAAGAGCTTCAGGGAGATAAAAAATAACAAAGCCAGAAAAACTGATATAATTTTTGGGACATCTCTGAGTGAAGGGTGATAAGAAACAGAATGTAATAGTTATAGAACACTCATTAGAAATATTTGGTAATGAAAATAAGAGAAGAATGAATGCCTTAAAATTTGTGGTTCATAAACAAAATGAAATATTACTGTGTGGTGAGAAATGGCAGATATGAAGAATACAGATAACAATGGAAAGATTTACATGAATTGATGGAAAATGAAATAAACTGATCCAGGAAAACAACAAACATAATGACTAACCCAATGTACATGGAAATGAAAAAATCACAAAACAATTGAAAATGAAACTCTACAAAGAACCAGAATGATCACTAGTAGAGATATTCAAGGAAATTTCCTGCAACTCCTTTGCAGAAGTGGAGAGCTCATAAGTGTGGAACATTACATATATTGTCACAATTACCCACAATATATTGCTTAGTTTTGCTGCCTTTTTCATTTCATCTTTTTCTTTTATTTAAAAAATTCCTTTTATATATGAAGGCTCTTAGAGAGGAGAAAGGAAGAGAGATAAGAAGAAAATTTAGGTAATATAAAAACAAAAAAATTCTACATTTAAAAAAGAAAATTAAAGAAACAAATTATATAGTAGTCAGAATGTAAAATTAAAAAAAAACTTTTGTCTACCAAAGGATGATTTTCTATTGCTTTTGTTCAAAAGTGGAAACCTATAATCATTTATAAGCAAAGGAGAATGAGACACTGGAAAGGAAAGGGTTAAGGCTGCTCAGATAGAGAATGGCAAAGCTTCAGATTCCAAAAGCCCTTGTCCATTTTGCTCAAGTTCATGAACTGATATCTATGGAAAAGTATCAATCCAATGACATGCAAATTTCTTGATCCCTAGTGGAGGTCTATGAGGTTGTAAACAATGTATTTCTACTACATTTATTCATAACTGAATAGTATTTAGATTCTATGTTTGTGTATAACACACACACACACACACATATATATCGAGAGAGAGAGAGAGAGAGAGAGAGAGAGAGAGAGAGAGAGAGAGACAGAGAGACAGAGAGACAGAGAGACAGAGAGACAGAGAGACAGAGAGAGAGAATATCAACATATTCTTATAATTGAATGGAGGCATTCAGAGCTTTAGGCACAGACTACACAGGCTAGTTACAAGGTTAGTTTCCAACAGTTATGTTACACTGATTATTTTGTTTCTAACTTATTTTGTTGATGTAAGAGATTCCTTGGTGAAGAAACTCTCTCAACCAATGCAGATCTGAAGCCACTCTAGAAATTGCAGTCTTATAGAGTTGTCCAAAGTACTGAGAGCTTAAGTGACTTGCTCAGTTCCACATGGCCAGTAAGTGTCAGGGGTGAGGCTGGAACCTAGGACATCCTAGCTTCAAGGCTAGTTTTCTATCCACTACATGGTACTAATTCTAACATTGATTTCTACACTGCAGAATTTATACTGGCAGGAATTTGGATCTTTAGAGAAATTCTCCATAGACTGCTCACTTTTTTACCAAGCTGAGTGGGACAATCAATCTGCTCTTTAGTTTGATAGGATGTTACCTAGTTGAACCATTTAGGAGATATTGTAAGCTGTCTTTGAAAATGTTAGCAAACAGAAATGTCAAATGCATTTGAGCAGAGTGGCCTTTGAATTAGAAACTGCTCATCAATACTCATATACTATGGACCTGTTAAATTCAGAAACCAATTTATTTCCATTAGGTCAATTAGATTATTGCTATGCAATGCTGAATATGAAATTCAGGGTTGAGATGTTGAAGTTCAGAAAATGTCCATTCACTTAGCACAAGGGCAATGAATCCTTTATTATTATTAACATAGAGGGAATGGCCCAAAAGGCATCAGTTTCTTATGCCAGCTGACCTATGATATATACAGTCCTCTTCTTTAAGTGACTATGCTGTTGTTGGAATCACTAATATGCCTCTCTAGACTATATACTTGATACAATAATAGCCAACTATCCTGCTTTGTAAGGCTAAACATATGGTGTTGGCCAAAATATATTTGCACATCACAGGCTGTCTTACTAGAGCTCTCAATGAGCTATATATTTCCTTCCTGGAAAACTAGGAGCAATTTCATTCCAGAGAATATGTTTACTACCTACTGTGAAGTGGGCTTTCTAATGGGAGGTATGGAGGAGATGAGAGTTATTCCTTACAGAAGTCCTATACTGTAATTCTCTTCAGTTACATAACCTTGATTTGGTAAAAATGTGCTGTTTCTACCTTGGACTGCTGTGTCTAGATTGTGAGTGAACTTTGCTAAGTGGATTGTTCTATATTAGAAAAAAAATCTCAATTAAAAAATGGTAGGACTGAACAATCAACTTGATCTGGTTTAGAGCATTTTACCCTAAACAGAAGAATTCTAACCATTGAAAATGAATCATAGTAGCATTAACAAGTGATCAAGAATAAGTAACTACAGAAAATAAGTTCCTTGCTTTGGATTTTGGTAGGCTTCTCACCTCACCATACAATCAATCATGTGTGGCATTGTATTCAGTTTGTTTTTCCATTTGTCACCATGTAGAAGACTGTGCAGGGAAACTGATAATAGTATAGAAATGTATAATTAGAAAAAACAATCTTGTACCTTTGGACTCCATCTCCCCAAATTCTTTTCTCATCCCAAGAATCCTTTCCCCTTTCTGTTTAATGTTCCTTCTTGCATTGTTTTATATAAGTTTTTGTAACTCCTCTCTCTCATTCTCTTTTTCCACGTGGGAAGCTGGGTGAGCTCTCTCTATTTCTCTAGCCTTTTTACTTCTAGTTATCTTTTAATAAACTTTATAAATATAATACTTGGAGTATTGGATATTAATTTTAAAATCTTTAGCAAGAAAGGACTATGTTTATGTTCACATACAGTAGGTAGATATGCTATCTTTATGCTCAAGTTTGTGATAATATAGGCAACATGGCAGATTTAAAGTCATGAAGAAGACATTGACACTAGTTGGAGATCTCAGAATCTGAGAAACACTAAACATAGTGATTGGATGGGCAAAGCCTATGTGGGCAGAATTACATTTTAATACCATGTTACACTTAAAAAGTTCTTTTTCTTTCAACAATCTCTTTTGAAATTCACATTAGCCCTTTGGAAGATTCAAGTATTGTGACTTTAATTTTACAGATGTGGAAACTAAGGTTGACAGAACATAATTAGCTATCCCTTGATATTAAAGTCAGATATTAAGGGACAAGTTTGGAACGCAAATTTAGGTACCATGACTCCGAAATCCAGTGTTTTTCTTATTGTTTGATATGACCTCTCTTAGAATTGGTCATTGATACAAGTTGCATGAATAACAGGTAGGTTAAGTGAGAAGCCCTATATTGGATCACTTATTCCCTCTGACCCTAAGTTTCTTCATTTTTAATATAGGGAGAAATAATAATTCTTTATTCTTCAATTTTTCTCTCTATTCTTTTCCTTTATTCTTAAATGATTTGAGATCATTTATTAATTAAATTACTAGTTTTTAATTAATTTTTATAATTTATTTTAAAATCAAACAATCTAAATTAATAATATAATTATATAATAATAAAATAATAATTTTATGGTTTAATGATTCTTTAAAATAGAGAGGAATAATCATTCTTTTATTATCTTCTTTGCTTGGTGGTTGTAAGGAAATAATTTTGTAAATTAAAATATATAGATACATATATGTACACATATGTAGAGTATTTTTTAATACTTAACCCTAGGAAAGTTGCTAAGACAATAAATTGTAAAGGATTAGTGATTTGCATTTCTGGAGAAAGTTCTTTACCTAGAACTCCTTATATCAATGAAATTATATGTACAACAAAAAATAACAAACAAAAAGGCACAAAGGTACAGTAAAAACAGATAGGTGTGTGATATATGTCTTTCTCTCTCTCTCTCTCTATATATATATATATGCAAACATGCATGTATTGTCCATTTTAACTACATATCATAACTTGTAGCACTTGTCTACATGGGATAGACAGTACAAATGTATTGGAGAATATCTGTGGTTGAGATCAAGAAAACCTATCAGAATTCATAAAAATTAGTATTTTTGAGCACCATGGAAGTACAGTGAGGAGTATTCAGATACTCATGGATCTACAATCTCATCAATTTGAGTGTAATTTTCAATAACACAAATCATACATCATAAATTCCTACCTACCATAATTTTGCTATACTTAGTCTGCCCGATATTCATATTTTCTTACTTTATAACTGACATTGAGAGGATGCTGGTGGAACATTTAGGCTGTTTAGATCTCATTTCTCACTCTTACCATATTACCAACTTCTTATTAATTTTCCTAATTTTTTCTCCTTTTCTTTAAAGTTTATCTTTAGTTATATAGTACAGCCTCCCCACACTCACTGTGTATCCCTCCGCTGTCATCTCTGAGACATCGATTTTCTGTTCTTCGCTGGGTGCTAGGTTCCTTGTGTATCAGGCCTTTTGGGGTTACTTCCTCAGTCCCTACCTGTATTGCACACTGGATGCCTAGTTACAACTACTCCCTCAAAGTTCTAGTGGCAACCCTCAGAAGCTGGGATGGTTTTCTAGTACTATTGTTCATAAGTCCCCATCTGGTGTGCTTCCCACTGATTACTACTTAGTGTCATAGTGGCAGTGTGGCATGATATATTGTAATGCTGACCTTGAAACTGCAAAAACCTGCTTCAAGTCCTGATTTGGACATCTATTGGTTGTGCAACCCTGGATGAGTCACTTAAGTTATTAGTGTTCTCAAAAACTGTACCGAACTATAAAGTACAGAGATGATGTTGATCTACAGTGATAGTGAGGATTTTTCTCACCCGGGAGTTTTTCCTATAAGTACAAAATCAGATGTCCTGTGCCCTATTCCTATTTCTTCAATATTAAACACTGGGCATAAAAAGCCAAAAAGGAAGGAGGGGAGTGAATAAGCATTTATATAAGCATATTCTATATGCCAGAAACTGTGCTGAGTGCTTTCATATATAATTATGAATAAATACAAACTTTATACAAAGGATACACAAAATAAAAATCAGATAATTATGGGGCCTGGGAAAAGGCACTACCCCTTGAGGGGAGGATAGAGAAGGCCTTATATATGACAGGAGGTGTCACCTAGTCTGAATTTTAAAGAAAACCAGAGATTCTAAAACATGAAAATGTTTTCTCAGTGTATTCTCAGCATGTGGCATGTCCTATTCAAAAGTGCCAAGACAGGAGATGGAATGTCATGTGTGGAGAAAATTACTGATTTTGCAGAGAACAAGAGTCTTTAAAGAGAAAATAATATCTATTAAAGATGTGAAACTGTAGCCAGGTTGTGAAAGGCATCAAATGTCAAATAGACATATATGTATTTTACCCGAGAGATAGTGAGATTTCCATAGATTGATCCAATTATAGAAGGGGATGAAAGTGAGCAAATTCTATCACTTGAATATTATGCCAAAGTTTTTTTTTTACATGAATTGAACTCAAGTCTTTAGTTCTAGTTTTCAGACACTACTTTTTCCCTTTGTTGAAAATTGAGAATATGCCCATTGCTAGTATCTTTCCTCCATAGTCTTTTTAAAAATCAGTATCTGTAACTCTGAATCATATCTGCTAATTAATTAAGTATGACCAGGAAGCTAAGTGGATGGAGTGCTCCACCTAGACTAAAGAAGACTCCTCTTCTCAGTTCAAATCTGACCTCAGATACTTATTAGCTGTGTGACCCTGGGAAAGTCATATTATACCTTTACCTCAATTTCCTCATCTGTATAATAAGCTGGAGAAGGGAACGGCAAACCATTCTAATATCTTTGCCAAGAAAACCCTAAATGAAATCACAAAGTATCAGACATAAATGAAAAGACTTGTAAAGTTCATCTAGGACTGATGCTTGAATTCATTGAGGAAAGATACTCACTCTTTTATCATCACTTCATTAATGCTGAATTTCTGCACTCTATGCTTTTTGTTCTCTCTTTCCAGTGTGAAAATTGTTGTCTTTGTCAGAGAAAATAGCCATAGATGAAAGTCTCCCTAAATGGGCATGTTTAGATAAGATTCTATCTACATTCCTGGGGGAAAATTGATAAGCTTATAAATTCATTTGAGTTTTTGAGTATATAATGTATACAAACATCTCTTCACACAAAATCACTTTTTCAGTATATTCTATAGCCAGACAAAGAACTATTGTTTCTGTATTTAAGCAAGAATGCAGACCATATCGTCTTAACTGGTAGTTTATCTTCAAATCCATCTTTTTATTTTTCTTCTGATGTCTTTAATGTCAATCAATAGCAATGATGAAGACATTACATATTTCAGTTTTTTTCTTGTACTAAACTTCATAATCCTTGATAATATTTGTTCTTCATTCCTAGACTTATTCTATTATTTGTATCCACATGAATCAGCAGAATAAAGTGTAGGTTATTAAGTTGGCAAGTTTGAAAAAGTCAGTAGAGAACTTTGTTAAATAGTCAATATATAACTGTTTCAGTATCCTTTATCAAAGAATCCTTAAAAATAGCTATTCCTTTCTGTTTTATTTTCTGACCTTTTAACCTTGGAACACAAGAAGCTACTTTAACCTCAAAGGGCCATTTTCTCCCTTTCTATACCAAGAATCTTCTTCACTTAGCTTCAAAATTCAGGAAGCCTTCTTCCCTTTTTTCTCTTTTTCACATCCTTCTACCTTCAATTTTTCTAATGAATACTGAGGCCACCCACGAGATCATATACTGGTCTCCAGTCCTGTAAGGTGCTCTCAGACTTAAGAACAGAATATATTGGTTTACACTTATGAATTAGTATAAAGGAATGGTTTCCCTCAAAATACTTAACATCCCCATAAGTTCAAACAATTCATCATCTTGGAGGCAAACCCAAGCAAGCCAATCATGAACTATCCATCCTTTTAAAAATTAACAGTGGGATTGTTCATAGTCTAGCAAGGAAGGGTATATTCTTCAGATTGATTGGAAAACTTATGTGATCAATCTTCATTAAATGGAGATCAAAGGAGAGCACAATTACTGTAATTTCAGAATATCAAGGTAGGTTTCATGAAAGAGTTAATACCCTTAATTGTTGAATTTAGGTAGAAATCATCCAGTCCTTTCGTGTTTATATGCAAAGAAATGTAAAAATTGAACTTGATCTGAGTGGGCACTGAAAGATAAATATTTGATGGATGAAGCCAAAGAAAATAAAAACATCCTTTGGTAAAGAAGTCAATAGAAGAAAGTACTGAGCAAAGGAGCACACATGATGAAGCTAGCTGGATTAATTTAATGTATCCATATCAAATACTCAACAAAGGTTTATGGGGTTTTTATTCATCTGTTAATAGTAATAGTAACAATCATAAGAAAACCTTAACTTATTAACACTTTGTGGTAACAAAACATTTAACATGCATTTCATTTGGTTCTCACAACACCACTTTGAGATAGCTGAGATAGACATCACCTCCATTTTATAGACTGAGGGAGAGAGAGATGAATATATTTGCCAAGGTCACAAAGCTAGTAAAGGTAGAAATCAGATGGATAGCTATCAAGGTTATTTTAGCTAAAATCTAGGGCTAAGGGGCTGGAGAATATGGAAAAAATTGATTTGTATTCTATAGGCATGGGAAGGGGGATATTAAAATAAGTTTTTATTTAATTACTAGGTAGAAATACTTACTATCTAATAGGAAAGATATTATGCCAAGAACATTCCTTTAAAATAAGACCCACCCTCTATCCTATGTGCATTAAGTATAGGAAATAATAAACAAGTATTCATTTTGATAGACTATCAATGTATATCATATTCTGTAAAGCTGGTCTGAATGTATATTTTTGTTGTGGTATTATTCATTTCCTCTTGAAAGTGTCTGCCTAAGTTTATCTTGTATGTGAGAGGTTGATATGTCAATTGCTTCTGATGTATTCTATCCATTTTACTTTGTAGCAATTTAAGACACATCAGAGTGACAGATTGTGTTGGGTTTACTCTTTTTTTTTGCGTGCAGTAATTCAATGATGAAGAGGATTGTTCTTCTGATTGGTATTTTCTTGAAAATTAATGATGAGAGGATATTGTTAGCATGGAAGTAGGGAGGGTGCAGATACCCATCTGTGGAAAATGACTGTTCTTGTGCCAATTCGTAAGAAATCCCTCTAACATTTAATTCCCTAGCTGTGAACGAGGGCCTTTGTTTCCAAGCTTTGGAACCCTGGGGAATCCTCTTTTCTCCAGGAAGTCCTTCCTTTTTTCCATCTCTATAGAAGTAGGTCATATTTTTCTTTCTAGGGTAAGGAGTTTGCTCCTAGTGAGTTCAATCCAAGGTCTGTGCATTCCTTTTGCATTCCCTTTTTATTTTTGTTTCCAGCTCCATATTCTCTCTGTCTCTCTACTCCTTCCTTCACCTATTGGAAAGCAAGAAATATGATGCTTATTAAACATAAGAAATCCTGTAAAAATAAAGCCGTGTTGTAAGTGGACAGGCAAAAAAGGAAGATGTATATCTGGAAGAAAATATGCTTCAATCTACACTCAGAGTTCATCTTTGGAGGTGGATAGCATTTTTCTTCATGAATCTTTTGGATTTCCTGAATTGTTGCATTTAGCAAAGTCTTTCACTGCTTATTATCATTCAAATATCCCTGTTGCTGTGTACAATGATCTCCCAGTTCTGCTCAGTTCACTTAGCATCACTTCATATGTCTTCCCAGATTGAGAATATCCCAATGAAAGACCATAAACATCCATCACTACCATGGAGCTATTACCAAGATCCGTATTCCCATGATACCAAGCATTACTGTGCTAGTGCTCTCCTTTCCCTCAGACTTGGACCTGGAACTGTTTATGGAAAATGCAATAATCCTTCACGCAGTGCTAGCAAAGGGTCCCTTTAATCTCCTTTTGACTAGTTATCCAATCTCTTTACTGTCTATGGCCTATGAGATCCCCAAGCTGCCACTGTTCCTGGCTTTTTGAGAAGTAGCCTATGTTGTGCTCAGCAGGATGACCACCTGGAGAAACAACTTGGATTGCAAAATTTCAATCTAGCCCTTTTTTATTTTGCCACTCCAGTATTTGATTTACTTTAAAGTTGTTTGAGAGTAAATTTTGGGATGTCTAGGTGAATTCATATCTTTACCTCATCATCTTTGCTCCACCCCTTCAATTTATTTTTCTAAGATAGGATTTCTTAAATATTCTAATTCTTCTCTTAATTTGGGCAATATATGTTTTTGTAAAAACCCATTCATTTAATTTAGATTGTCAGTTTTATTGGCATGTATTTGGGCAAAATAGCTCTAAACAATTGTCTTGATTTTAGCTACTTTAGTGATACCTTCACTTTTTTTCATTTTTGATAATTTAGGTTTTTTTTAATAAAATTCTATTTTTAATAAAACCAGTTCCCATTTTATAAGTTCATTTTTAACATTCAATTTAATTAATCTCTCCTTTGATTTTTACTATTTCTATTTTAATATTTAATTGGGAATTTGAATTTCATTGTTTTAGTTTTTTATTTTTATTTGCATATCCAATTTACTGATTTTTTTCTTATTTCATTTTAGTGATATTAACTATTTAGGGATATATATTTTTACCTAAGTACTGTTTTGGCTGCAACCCAAAAATGTTGGTTTACTCTCACATTATTGTCATCATCTTTAATGAAATTATTAATTGCTTCTATTATTTGTTCTTGACCAACTCATTCTTTAGAATGTTAGATTATTTAGTTTCTAATTCATTTTTAATCTATGCTTCCAAGTACCTTTAATTAATGTAATTTTCATTGCATTGTGATCTGAAAAGAGTGCATTTAGTATTTCTATTTTTTGCATTTGTTTATGAGATTTTTATACTCTTCTATGTTAGATATTTTTTCAAAGATGGCATATTCATCTTAGTAAAAGGAATATTCCTTTTGATTCCATTTAATCCAGAGTTCTATTATATATACATTTTATATAAATTAATCTTCTTTCTTATTTTATGATTATATTTATCTAGATCTTAAAGGGATAAAGTGAGGTTGCTCACTAAAAATTTTTACTGTCTATATTCTCATGTAATTCACTTAAATTTATAGAAATTTGGATGATCTGGCATTTGACACATAAATGTTAAGTATTGCTATTAATTCATGTTCTATGGTATCTTTTAGCAAAATATAACTTCCAAATTATCTCTTTTAATTGTCTATTTTAGTTTTTAATTTATCTGAAATTATGATTCCTACTCCTGCCTTTTTGTAAAGGAACTGAAGCCTAATAGATTCTGTACCATCCCTTAATTTTAACTCTGTGTATGTCTTTCATTTTCAAATGCTTTTCTTGTAAACAGCATGTTTCTTGATTCTTGTTTCTAATCCATTTTGCTCTCTTCTTCCATTTGGGGGGTGAGTTCATATTATCCTCACTCATAGTTTAGATTAGTAGCTGTCTTTTTCCTTCTATCCTATTCCCTTCTATTTATCTTTCCTTTTTGTTTTTAACTTTGTCCTTTCCACAAAAGTCTGTTTTGATTCTGACTATTGCCTCCTTTAATCCATCATCTCTTTTATCACTCTTCTTGCACTGGTGCTTTTGCTAACCCCTTCCCTCCTAATTTCCTGAATTTCTATATCTAACTATGAATAAATATTCCTTCCTTTTAGTACCAGCATAGATGAGAATGAAGTTCAAGTGTTGCCCATTCCCCACACTTCCCCTGCTATTATAAATAATCTTCTTTGTGTACCTTATATGAGATATAATTTTCTCCTTTTTCTTTCTCCCTTCCTCATTCTCCCTGCCCTTTCCTCTTTCTTAACCTTTCATTTTTTCTTTTGAGATCATACTAATCCAAATGACTCACACATATAACTCCTGTCCTAGTAAACTCTTTGTAATTTCCCTAATTATGACAATATTCTTGGGAGTTATGTATATCATCTTCCTATTTATGAGGGTAAAATAGTTTATTTTTTGGTTAGTCATCATGTTTTCAGACTCATATTTGCCTTTTCATGATTTTTTGAGTTTTTTATTTATTTTTCAATTTTTTCATATTATATGCTGATACAATTTTAATATTCATTTTCTGATAGTTTGGAATCCATGTTGCCTCCCTCCCTTCTACCACTTCCCCTTACCAAACAGACTGGATATAGGTTGTACATATGCTATCATACAATACATATTTGTCAAGTTGCAAAACAAGACACATCACCTGAAGATCAGAAGAATTATCACCTTCCTAACTCAGAGGTAAGGAGAGCCCAATGTTAATATGAAGTCCAAAGTAAAGAATTATACTGATAATTTCAGTAAATTGAAAAATTGATTAAATCAACAAAAAAAGCACCTAACCATTAAAAGCTACTATGGTGATAGCAAGAATAAATATCTTTTTTGACTAGATTATCAGTCTCCTTACTGCATTTGAACACTGAGCACTGTTGGCACTACCACTGCTGCCACTACTAGTACCTCTAAGGTACACAGCTAGTGTCCATTCTACCTCATCACTATCCTACCCATTTCATTTTTAGGATCTTATCACAACAAAAGAGATATAAGTATTTTTGTTCACATAAGTACTTCCCTTCTTTCTTTGTTCTTTTTAGGATAATCTATTCAAGACATATAATCTATCACAAAGTGAAGTTAGCAGAACCACAATTTATAGTATGGCATCATGACTGAAAAAAGAATCAATTCTGAAAGAATTTATGAACTATGACTAACTAATCAGCCATGATTTTTGTAGAATGTTGCTTTCTTCTCTTTTCCCTTCCTCCCCTTTTTTCTTTCTCTTTCTTTTTTCTCTTCTTTCTTTCATTTTCTTTCCTTCCTGCTTTCCTTTTCTTTCTTCATTCCTTCCTTCCTTGTAAGTTTAGGGGGGAAGGAAGAAAACATAAACTGTATAATTAAAAAAATTAAAAGTATCTAAAAATAACAAAAACTAACACCTGTATTTCAGGGCCACGAAAACACAGAGTAGTATATATTCTTTACCCATGACCAATTACTATCATCAGATGTATTATAACTTTAAGATTTGGCCACATCAATCTATTTTTAAGGTTTTCTGAATTAGCTTTCTGAATTTTTTGTCCAAAAAGAAAATAAATAGAATACAGCTATTTGAAGGAAAGATAGCCAATAATTTGACTTTTAAGGATGGAGCCATTTGCCAGACATAGCATTATTTTTAAATTGATGAGTTTCCCCTTTTGTTGCCTTTTTGCACAGCTAGACATAAAATTCTTCTACTTAAAATACCTTTAAGTTATAAATGTTCTTAGTGATTTTATGAGAAAGCTATCATCTGTAACTTAAAAAAAAAACCCAACCATGTACGTGTTAACAAAATTGATTTCTTGATCTTTTCTTAAAAGTACTTAGGTAAAGGGCCAATGTTAAATTACAGGATACCTTTGAAAGTGTACATGAAAATACATCAGAATTTCATTGATATATTTGGGTCAACGGATTTCCATAGGTTCCTTTCAACTCCTCTGAATTAGAATTAGGATGCTTAATAAGGAAGGAGAAGAGTGATGAAAATCTTTAATGGGTTTAATGGGGTTATTGTGTTTTGACTTGCTTAAGATTTCCTCTCTCTTGACAACATTTGCAAGGTCAGATAGATTCCTTATTCAAGTACTAAAACTGCTTTACATTTTTAAGGTAATGACCTGTTTTGATTAATGTTCTTCCCAAGTCAAGTGTATTAACTAACACTGATCATAGTTTTAAGGTTATTCCTATACATGTGACATAAAGTGGGACATCCTCCAGGTAACATAGGCCAAATTATCACTTTTGTCTGCAGAGGTATATTATCACAATTCTTCATTTTATTCTCCTTGTATAGACATGGGCTTAAATTCAACAGTTTTAAAACAGAATTAATTACCTCTACTTAGTTGTAAAACATAAAACAAATGGCCTTCTATAGGAGGATGGAATTATAGATATGACTACATAGAAATAATATGCTGACAGGACCTTAAAACACTGGAATCTGGCTTCAAGAAATCTTTTTCTTTAGAGATGCTTAAAGTAAGATGGAAACCATCTTAAAATGTTTTTACCTCCCTTTTTAGCTCCATACTCTGTGGCCCCTTTGCTTTGAAGCTTAATAAACTAAACCTGAACCTCAACCATTGGTGAGGACTCCTGTCAAGCAATTACTCCCTTCCCAATTTATCTCTATAGCATATTATATAGAGAACATTAGGGATGCCAATAAATGACCCCATTTGGTTATTTTGGATGTCTCTGCTTTTCATGTGTCCAAAATCAGTTTCTTATGTTGAGTCAATTGGAGTGACTCCATTTTAAATATTGTTTAGACGTTGAGAACCTAGACAGCTAGCATGCCTACTAATCTCATTTCCTTATGAGACTGTAATGAGGGAGGAGCGGAGGTGGCACTGATACCTTCTCCTCATAATTACACATACCAATAAAAATGCTTTTGCCCTTTAGTTGAAGTTGTTTACTCCTGTCTATAAAAAGCAATGCACTGTTTGAACCAGGATGAGGGTTCTCAGACTGCTTGCTGCCTTAATGTGCTAATAAAATCCTTTGTCTTATTTTTCCCGAGTTTGCCTTACTGAACAACACAAGGACTGAACTAAAATTTCTTTTTATATAAATGAGAAGCAGGGGCAGCTAGGGCTGGGCTTGGAGGTGGGAGATACTGGGTTCAAATCTGACCTCAGACACTTCCTACCAGTGTTACCCTGGGAAAAATCCTGAACCCTAAGGCTCTTCAGCCTTGGAACCAATAAGGATTTATTCTAAAATGGAAAATAAGGGAATTAAAAAATCAAATATGAGAAGAAAGGTGTGCATACTGCATCAAAACTTCTGATTGGCTATTTATTAGGTGGCCATTCATATTCTCTTATATTAAATGGAAGAGAAATTAGAACAATTATTATTATTATAAATAATAACTAAATTTTATATATCATTTTCATGTATACAAAACACTTTAGAAATATCTAATTTTATCTTCACATCAACTCTATGAGGTAGGTGCTGTTACCATTTCTAAACTACATGTTAGGAAAGGGAAGCAGATTTGGTTAAGATACTTCACCAAGGTCACATATTTATTGGGAGTCTAAAGCCAGATATGAATTCAAATCTTTCCCACTCAGCATCCATCACCCAATTTACTAAGCCACTGGATTAATTAACTTTTAGACACACTTATACTTTATGGACAATATCAATCAAGCAAGCATTTATTAATTGGCTTTTATGTGGCTGGTTCTTTTCTACATTTTAGGTATGCACACACACACACACATATATATATATATATATATATATATACACACACATATATACATATTTGGAATTTATTAAGAACAACAACTTCTTAACCTTCCTGAGAATTTCAAAGAGAAGTAGTAGATAGAAAATGCACATACTGCTCACTTAATAGACTAAAAAACAGTTTCCTTGTACATAATGCTTTGTTCACCCAGTTTTGACTTTGCCATTCTTAGGACCTTCCAATCTACTTATTCCTGAGAATAAGCTTTTAAAAGGTTTATTTTGAATTTTACTCTGAGCTTGAGCTCCTGTCTCTGGCAGAAAAAAAAAAGATTTGTTAACATATTGTTTCTGAAGCACAATTTGCATTTCTGTGAACCAGGGATTAGGCATTGTGTGTAGATTAGGAATAATTTATGTCTAATTAATAATGGATTTTTTTCTATCCTGACTGAGATTTTGTTTTGCATAATATTAGAAGAGCCAATACTCCCTTGTGATGACAAGAGAAAGCATTTCTCAAGAGCAAATAACAGGAGGCATTTAAATCAGCAGCAATCTGCATTTTAACCACATCTGTGCTGAAACATATATCATACTGAGTCTGTATCAGGAAATCTTCCCTGAGATTTCCATTTTTCTAAAATGATAGTGGGTAGAAAAGGGGGCACCCTGATGGGTTATATGCAATATGATCCGGTATATCATCTTTTAAGGGCTAAAGTGGAGTAATTGGCTATATAATGATTGGTTTGCTATTGTACACAGAAAGGAAATATTTTCCCTTCCTTCCAAAAATTGCACCTATTCCATAGTGATCAACCAATGTTGCTGTATCTTCCTCCCATTAGTTCTCCCCTTGGATGAATGGAATGTGAATTTGGGGGGTGGCTAGATGACTTACTAGACAGACAAACAGGCTCAGAAATGAGAATTCTGAGTTCAAATCTGGTCTGAGACATTCCCCAGCTGTATTAACTGAGCAAGACAACTAACTGCCATTGCCTAGATCTTATCACTCTTCTTCCATAGAACCAATAGATATATAGTATTGATTCTAAGATGGAAGGAAAGCATTTTTAAAAAAGAAATGAATTTGGAAGAAGGGGTAGGGAGAGGATAAGAGATTAGGTGTTTCTGAGTCATGGACAGGAATGGCTTTTGCTCAAGACAGCTAAAATAGTAAAGAACCCAAGGAACATTAACATAGCAAAGAATACAATGAAGTTGAGTTGTGAGGATGAGGAACAAATAGTTTTAGTCAATAGGTCTGAGAAATGTACTTTCAAATACCCATTACCAACAACCCCCAAAGAAGAGCAAGGAAAAGCAGAACTTTTTTTTGACTAGTATTAACTGTTAGGTCTTCAGACTAAAAAAAAAAAAAAAAAGAAAACAAAACAAAACAAAACAAAACAAACAAACCCAAACAAAACAAAAACAAGTCAGAAGGAGAATGTAGAGTCAGTCAGCTCTACATAGATTTCTTGTGTGGATTTGAATCACCAATGGAGGGAAGCTGAAGCTGAAGACTGGAAAGGAATGGGTGAAGATTAAGAATTAGAGAGAGCCATAGAAGGAGCAGAAAGAGACAAAGAACACAGAGAGAGAACTTTTTCATGGTGTCAGCAGGTCAGCTCTCAGGAGTTAGTGGGAGTCCAAGCAAGGAGCTGAGCAAGAGAACTGAGCTACACAGTTTATTATAGGCTTCAAGGATGGCCCACAATGTCAATCAAACAAGTGGCACAACAGAAGTATTAACATAATATTGATAATCAATTTCAAGATAAAGTAATGGATAGCAAGATAATAGTATAGCCAGGTACCCAACGAGGAATCTCATTTGAAAGTCCTTCCTGACTGGAACACTGGCCCAAGCTTATCCAGATGTAAGAGTATGTCTTTGACATTTCAAATGATCGTTACAAATTGTCTGCCAGCTTCCAGATTGCAGATAATAGAGGCTTAACTTTTGAGATCAACAAAATTTTAAATCCCCTCCAATTTAAGGATTCAGAAATCAATCATGTGAAATATTAGCAATATATCCATAAGTCTGGTCCATGAGCACTTTGCTCATTAAAGTCAGCTTTTGAATACATCTTTAATATCTTCATGATTCATTATAACTGAAATCCTTCAGATAAAAGAAGCAAGATAGATACATTGGTACAAAAATATAGCTCATATTTCGTAATTCAGATTTTCAAGTACCTTTCCCATCCTATGTGGTAGTACCATATTAAAATTCCTTCCAAGTCATATGTTTATTTGAGTATATAATTTTTGATCTCTTACTATATTGGCTAGTTTTACATGGGTTCCAACAAGCAGCAAACTTGATCAATTACCAAAGTCCCAATTGATTAAACTGAAAAGTATAATATTGAGAAAAATTAAACATTAATTAAGCAGCTATTAAGTGCCAGACAACAGTGTTTGCCTCAGCCCAAAGGAAGTACATTTTATTATTATAATAGTAATTGTTGTTCTTTAGTCATTTTAGTAGTCATTTCTGGTAGTTCTTGTGACCTTGTTTCACAGTTTTCTTTGTAAAGACACTAAAGCTATTTGCCATTTTCTTCTCCAGCTCATTTTACTTCTGAGACACTGAGGCAAACAGTGTTAAATGACCTGTCCAAGGCCACATTGGTAAGTGTTTGAGACCAGATTTGAACTCTGGAAGATATGTTTTCCTGATTCCAAGCCCAGTGCTCTACTATACCACTGTATTGGTATTTAAGCAAAGGGACTTTCCTTACTAGTCTTACCTGAAGGTGACTGAAGCAGGCTCTGTGGGGTTCTTGGAGCTTGGGGGGACATCAAGGTCATCCATTGCATCCTGGGCCATCATCAGTTCTTATTTTTTTCTTACCACTGAACTTCAATGACTTTAGAAGAGATGCAGGCATATCCTTAGGCAATTTTGCCTCATTTAAATTCATTCATGCACAAATCAAGACATCACCCCATGATATCATTGGTCCTTTTCAAAGACAAACAACAATGTACCAGGTAGTGTGCTTGGTCCTGGGAAAAACACACACAAAAATACGATAGTTGTAGTTCTTTGAGTATATTAAATTGAAATGAACAATGCAACAGGAGAAATATCTACCCAGAGACCATCATATAGGCTAGGAGAACATTTTTTTGTGTGTTTTGTGTTTTTTTATTTTGTTTTTCAATTTGTTTTTTCCCCTGAAAAGCAAGTAAGTTATCTCTGAGACTGCATTGGTCCCAGGGGCTAAGCCTTAAGCCATTTATCTGGCTTTCCAGTATAAAACCCTGAAAAAAAATACAATCCAGGAAAAAGGCAATGCCCCTCAGACTTAAGAGATATCTCATTCCTATGAGAGTCGCCTTTCCCTGATAATGAAACTGCTTCAAATCAGTATTGTATAATAATAACAGCTAACATTTGTATAGTATCTTCTATATGCCAGGCACTGTGCTAAACATTTTACAATGATTATTTCATAAAATCTTCACAGCAACTCTAGAAGGTAAATGCTATTGTTATCTCCATTCTCCAAATGAGGAAACTGAAACAGAGTTTAAATGATTTGCCTAAAGTCACATAGGTTACCTCACTCTGAACCCATAGAAGTCCTTCACTCTGAATTGTCTGGTGCACATTCTTCTACATATACCTTCTCTATTTGCTCTTTTGTACTATCAACTTGGATCAATTGGTTTCTTAGTTTCCTATCATGTGTGTTCATAGTGGAACTGGTATTTGGTGGGAAGAGAGTCAAGCTTAAGATAAAAAGCTTGGAGTCCTACTTTTTTCCATAACAATCAAAAGTTAGCTTGAACCTGAAAACCACATCCTGTAGACAAGTGATGGAGAATCCTTTAGAGACCATGTGCTTTAGAGACCTGCTGCCAGAGCCTTACCCCAGACTGGGGAGGGAGGAAGCACTCCCATTGGACTGCTGGGCAGAGGGGTGGGTGAAATGAGGAATGTCCTCAGGCACAATGGAGGAGGGTTGGAGAACAGCTTGTCCCAAGTCCCTCTGGCTTTCTAGTAACAAATTCTGGTGAGCAACAGCATGTGTTCCCACAGAGAGGACTCTGTGTGCCCTCTCTGGCATATTTGCCATAAGTTTGCCATCACAGTCCTAGGCTAACAATATTTAAGGGAATACTTAGATATAGTTCTTATCCAGTACCTCTTCTCATCAAGGAGAGCAGAGTGACCAAATGTCTGGTCCTGCTTCCCTGTGTGACCGGAATTAAAGTCCCCCTTAAAGAAGGGTAAGGGGAGAAGATACTACAGATGTTTATTCTGCGTGCCTTAGGGTTACACAATGACAGTCCCACGCTACATGTGGGAGAATAGTATGTCAATACTCTTGCTGCTATTGCTGTTGTACCTTCCACCTCCTCCTATAGGAAATGTAAGCTCTTTGAGGGCAGGCACTATTTTTCTTTTTACTCATTGTATCCTCAGCACTTAGGAGAGAACCTGGAACATAGTAGAGGTATAAAAAATGTTTGTTGGATTTAATAAGAGATAACCTCAAGGTAATTGCTAACCTAGGTTTAAGAATCACTGTCCTTGGAGAGGAGGATTAAAATAGCCTATCCATTCTTTTAGAGTAGTGCCCAAGATAATCTGGATATCTTATTTTATTTTTTTAAACTCTGGCCTTCTATCTTAGAATCAATACTAAATATTGGTTCTACAACAGAAGAGTCACAAGGGCTAGTCAAGTGGGGCTAAGTTACTTGCCCAGGGTCACACAGCTAGGAAGAATCTAAAGCTAGATTTGAATCTAGGACCTCCTGTCTCCAGGCCTGACTCTATCCCCTGAGCGACCATAGCTGCCCCTGGATAGATTATTGACATAAATTCTTACAATGAGTTAAATAATCTGGTACTGTAAACCAATGCCTTATAGAAGCTCTTACTTTGCCTATTTATGTACAAACTAGTTCTGGATTTTTGACTATCTTTGTATGGGGGGGGGGAGTGGTAAACTTTACCCATGAAATTAGTTTAAAAAATCAAACCATTCTGTTCTTATGGACCCATCATAAGCCATCACACAATGCATTAAATAGTTCCCCAGTGTTTTGCAGAGTTAATCACAGCTTGCAGTAACCAGTATCTGGAGAAAGAAAAAATCATAGTTTCCCCTTATTGGGACCTTAAGTGATAGAGAATTTCAGAAATTTCATGTGCATTTCTATGGAAGTTGTTGGTTCTATCACCCTGGAATCTGTCAAGCTACATTGAATTGCTTTCAGGCTCCCAGGCTTTCTGAGCTTACATGCAACAACCCCCTTGGAAGAGCCACATGTATAAATATTCAGTAATTGTTCCTTTGTTTCACTGAATTAGATACATTAGAGACAGGAAAGGTCAACTCAGCCACTTGCTGACACTGCAGGGCTGGTTCTGTCCTCACAGACCAAGCAGGTCTGTCCCGGAGTGCTTAGTCTCAGCTCCATTTTAAATGATTCAAATAATAGGGTCTTTTCCTAGCCTCCCATGAGTTCCCCAGTGTCACAGATGGAAGCACATCAGTAAATACTTAGAGTATTTAGCACAATTTTGCTCATCACTTAATTTCATGCCTTCTGTTCCCTTTGGGTTATCCTGTCTCTATTGTCTTTTTTTTTTTAGGTTTGATGTGATAGTTGTCTTGGCCAATCAGAGTCCTTTATAAGGGAACGACATTCAAATATGCATGATGACTACAGTCATGTAAGTACATCATTAAGGATAACAGAATACAGATCAAATACAATGACCGATACTGGCTCCAGGTGATACATTGAACCACACAAATCTTCCTTTATATTGTGGAATACTTCATCCTAAGTGGAGCAGACGCAATGGGCAAAGGACATTTATTTATATGCCTAATTGTCAAAAAACTGCATCTAGCTAATTTTTCTATATGGTCTCAAGAAATGACTCTAACCTTGATAGTTCAAAAGGATTATTCTTGGTACAGTAACCAAGTTATAAATTCATCAGGCTTAAGAACACGGGATATTTGTATATCTATGTATGCAACTTGTTCATATATGGATTTCTCACTTTCAGGATTATTTGCCACATTTGTAATCTTGTGTTGGCTTTTTCCTAAACCTAGCATACTTCTGTAGAGCCTATCCTACCCCCACCCCAGGGCACTCTGTTAGTCACTATATGTTTAGGGAATAGAAACTAATTTTAATATTATCCCAGGCTAAACATAATTAAAAAGCTAAATCTGCTACTGGAAAACATCAGCTGCTGTTTTTCCACACCACCACTCCCTTCTATTAGGACAGATAATTGAGTGCTGATTGCATTGGTGTTATTTATAAGTATAGGCTCCCATCCCTTTGCCTAACCGCAAAACTAATCATAGACTTTGAGATCTAAAATGGACTATAGTGTTCACTTCATCTCACTAACTTCATCTTTGGCTTTTTCTCTCTCCTCTATTCCCTTCATTAAATGTATTATCATATCTTACTGTTTCTTGGTCAAAAATGTCTGTAGATTTAATGCTTCCTCTCTATTCCAAGTTCAAGAATTAAGTCATGATTTAATTATTCAGTTTTCTAGATTATCTTAACATCTCCATTCTCTCTTCTCTTCACGTGGTTTCTTCCTAAATATTTCCAAAAATCATTATCGTGATAGCTTTTCCCTCAATTCAATTCAACTCAACAAACCAATAAACAACTACACTTAGAGGATCCAAAGATGAAAATTTACATAGATTTTTTCCTAAAGATTAATTTTTTTCTCTCAACTGTAGGAATCTCTTAGTTTGTAAAATTCAGTGTGCCAGAAACAGAATGGCAATCGATTCTATCCTTTAGAGTGTTAAGAGAGATGCCTAGAGCACTAATTGTTTAAATGGCTTGTCCATGATACAAGGTAGCAAGTATTTTAGGCAGAACTTGAACTCACGTATTCCTGATTACAAAATTGACAATAAAATGTTTCAGCACATTTGGGAAGCTGATATGAGAATAAAATGAATATCACACAAACTACATAGTAATAAGGGGAAATAAAATGTCTGTATAATGTATAAAAGTTGTCAGAAGTGGGTAATAAATTTTTAACTAAGAATGTGTAGGAAGACTTCATGGGAGAGGTAGCATCAGAGCTGCATCTTTACAGAAAAGAAAGAATTCAAGAGAGGAGTTGAGAAGGAAAGCCTTTGTTAATGCACACAAATAGAAGGTGGAAGGAGAAGCTAAATTCTATCATTTACTATAAAATTAGGGTGAAAGACTTCTTTCTAGCTTTTAAAGTCTCCAGTAATATGACCTCCTTTGAAATATATATTATTCATGATGATCTGATAATTTATATTTCATTCTAAATTTCTCATAGACTTTTTTTCATTGCCATCTATTCATCAAATAATACTGCCTATTCTTTTTTCTTCTCCATATTGTTTTGAAAATAAGCTTTTATCCATCTCATTTAGCATCATAACTAGTATATCATAAACATCTAATGTGTTTTCCTTCCTTCCTTCCTTCCTTCCTTCCTTCCTTCCTTCCTTCCTTCCTTCCTTCCTTCCTTCATTACTCATTTACTAGGCAAGAGAATTAGGCTATAACTGGCTAAGGTAATTTCTGACCTCTTTAGATCTTATTGTGGCAACCATTTATATAGAGTTGAAAAATATGAAACTTCTATAACAAATATTGGTAATCAGAATTGATGCTTTTCCTTTTGCCGACTTACTTTTGCTTTTTCAGTTGACATCTTGCTGGGAGGTACGGCGATTTCAGCAGTAAATTTTATCTAACATTTACTTTGGTTTTTACTGTAACTATACAATGATCTGTCTCCATGTTAACTTTTGATTCTGAAAAGACTGCTACATGTGTAACCAGTCATTTCTTCTTTGTTGAGATATTCCAATTCATTTGGTGTGATGACATTTTGGTATTTTCTGTGTCCAGGATATTTCAAGTATGTTCTTGAATACAAACACTAATTATAATACGAATACTACCAATAGCTACTATTAATACAGCACTTAAAAGTTTGCAAAACATTTTATATATCATGTAATGCCATCCTTACAACTATCTTAAAAGGGAGGGGCTGTTACCCCAATTTGATAGGTGAGGAAATTGATATTGAAAGAATTTAAGTGGTTTCCCCAGAATCTTAAAGTCAATAAAAATAATAATATAAAGAAGAAATTTGAACTTAGAGATCATTTTTGCATTTAAGTTTGGCTTTCTATGCACAGTAACCCACATCTGTCTTGAAGAAAAAATTAATGATTTACCAAGGTGTGGCTTTGAATAAAGTTATATCCCACATAGGACAAAATCAACGTTTCCAACCTGGCACTTAATTGTTTACCTAACCTTGTATATAGCAGGTGCTTAATAAAGGCTTGTTGATTGGTAATGATGCAAAATATTGATATGGTAGAAACCTCATGGGAGTAGGCTCCTAGGAAAATGATTAATTAGTTGTTGAGTTTAAGCCCAACTCCCTTTCCTCACTTTAGAACAACATATATGGCAAGGTAAAGGAACAAAAATGAAAACAAAAAAAACAAAGAAAAAATATGCTAAAAAGAAGAAACCTTCTAGAAAATTTAAGAGAGATCTAATAAGTAAATAAGCAAGTAAAGATTCTAATAAAGAGAAAGGATATTATAGGATAAAAAAGTAGCAATAAATCCCCAGAAAAAACAATTCTACAATAATTCAACCAGACAAGAAGAAGAAAGAATGAATAAGGTGATTAAAGAATACATGCTTTTTTACTTTATTTTTCTTGTGTTTTCTTTTTTTTGGTATGTGTGTATGTGGTTTCTTTTGCAACATGGTTAATATTGAAAAAGCTTTTGTATGACAATATGCACAATCAACATAATATTGTTTGCCTTCTCAAAATGTTAGGGAGGGGAGAAAATAGAATTTTGTACTCAAAAATTTTTTAAATGAATGTTTAAAAATTTTTCATGTAATTGGGAAATAACTATAGAAATAAAAATATTTTTAAAATAACCATTGTTATAAGGAGAAAGCTCAGGGCATAGTTGGGCCTTTGTGAATTTTAATCTGGATAAATTGAACCCAAACCACACTTAGAAACATTTAGAAATCATGTACATACTGATGCATTCTGTGAATCAATGACTAACTTTGTTAGGAGAGGTGAGTTTCCAGAAAGACACTCATACAGAAAAAACACATTAAGGGAGCAGAGGTATAAATACATTAAAAATGAAGCTAGGAATATTTTGAGAGTTCTCATGATATTTTTGTTCTAAAAATGGGAAAAACATAATTGTTGACACCTGTGATAGCTATTAGTAGATGTAGACAGAGTTTTTGCATTCAGAAGCATGGCTTAGAGGGGTCCAAAAGAGGGCATTTAAACTTAACCAACTTTATTCCAGTTATGAAATATGAAATAAAAATGGTAGCTCATTTTGTTTTTTGTACTGAGGTTTCTGCCAAGATTTTCAGTGTCACTGATTAGGTATTTGAAAACTATTTTTCAATGTACCATAGAAAGTGCTTTGCTTATGAAGGTTAGAAGAAAAATTAAACTTACTTTTAAATGGTGCATAGACAGCAAACTGTCTGACACTATTTGAGCAAATCTGGAAAAAAATGAAATAAAAAACAGAACAAATGTTCAATCATTTCAATGTGAAAATATAAAAAGAATCTGCAGTGTTCATGATCCTTAAGTAAAGAATATTCCAAAATATATCCAACAAGTATCTTGACTGACACCTAACGAGTGTAATTTTGCAATAGATCAGATTCTAGAAAAAGGGTAGTTTTGCACTAGAGGGAGTCTGGACTTGAAGGTGGGAATGCCCCTAACAAATGCATGCTGTGCTTGCTGAGAACACACTTACCACAGTAAAAAGGTTTTATTGAAAGGAGTCATACTGCTTCATGAATTGTTTAAACTGACAGAAATCCCCAAAGGGAAAACTGCATTTATACTTCCTGCTGATATTGGGGGGGGGCTCTCAAAACTCACAAATATAGTTGCTGAAGGAGAGAGAGAGAATTGTTCTGGAGTTAACACATAGGTGGTAAAAGAAGCATACTCTTCCTAGTAAGAGCCATCTTCTAGCTCTTCACTGATCACATTTCATGTTACAAAATAGAATGAGAAGGTGGAACATAAGCCACCACCTGGGTTGAATAGCCATGATATATAAGAAATGCCTACTACATTTTGGTAACTAGATGGAATAATGAAGATCTGGAGTTAACAATGAAAACACTGGTGAGACAAAGGAACTCATAAAAATTTGGTGATAGTCACAATCAATTCAAATGATCCATTGAGCATTTATGGATGAAAATGGGGGCAAAACCTAAAAATAGAAGAATTTAACAACATTTCTCTATTTTTTTAGTCTACTCTCATCAATGATAAATGTAAAACCACAATTTAGACTTTACCACTTCAGTCACCAATGTTCCACTCTTTTAGAAAATGGTAGTGACACTTTAGGAAGGAAATTAAGTTGAAAAGAGCGCCTGGACTTGCCTAAGTACTTTCAGGAAAAAAAGAATCTGTTAGAAGTTATACACATTTGAAGACCTTGAGGGATAGATTTTCAAGATGCTCAAAAGAAAAATACATAAAAATGGGCAAAAACATAGACTGTATCATTATTACAAAATGAAAAATAATCCTCACTGAGAAGACATTGTTAAAGTTACAAATTTGACTATATATTAGAATACAGGATGGTACATTTATCATTCATTAATAATATAAGATGAATTTGATTATTTAGAACAAATGTTGTCTTAAAGGAGAGCCCTTCCCAGAAGTTCTCCCATGAATGTTAAAATAATATAAAATTTATTTTTTAAAAAAGAACTGCAGACATAATTATCCAATGGTTTTTGGATTATCAATATCAAAGGAGGATGTTCTTCATGGAATTTAAAAGGGAAGAGGAATTCTGTTAGATGATGAAGTCTACCACAAATGTCTATCTGTGAATTAATATTTGACTGATTTCAGTAAGTCTTCAATTACTAAATAACTCTTTATTGAGATCCATGGTCACTCATAGACATAGATCTAGTTATTTACAAAGGAGAAAACAAATAAAGTGCTTATTTTCCATACTGTGACATGCAATTTGGATAGGAAGTTTATTGAATAAATCAATCTGTGCATATATGGACATTCATAGCACACAGAAACACATTTGCATATGTACATATTTATAATACATACAGATATTTATTTCATATATGAATACATGTATGTATGTCTCCAGGTCTGGAATCTGTCTGGTCCTAAGTTCAAATCTTACCTCAGATATTCCCTAGGTGTGTGACCCTCAGCAAGTCACTTAGCCCCCATTGTCTACCCCTTAACACTCTTCTAAGATGGAACAAAATGATTTATTTTTTAAAAAATAAATAGTGATTTTATTTGAGTTACATTTAGAAATAATGTAGTACTTTCGATGATTTCAAGTATTCCATTAAAAATACCTTTTTTTAAATTTTTCTCTTGGGAATGTACTAAGATTTCAAATTATTAAATATTATACACCTCAAACAACCAATATTACATATGACCCAAAGAGGTATAGAAAGATTCATTATAAGTTTACAAGATTTATAACATATTAACAATCATGGCTTGTTAAACCACATTGAATTTCTGAATTCTCTCTCTTTCTCTCTCTCTCTCTCTCTCTCTCTGTCTCTCCTCTCTCTCTCTCTCTCTCTCTCTCTCTCTCTCTCTCTCTCTCTCTCTCTCTCTCTCTCTCTCTCTCTCTCTCTCTCTCCTTATTTTTCCTCTCTTAGTTTCCACTTTTTCAAATGAATTTCATCACAGAAGCAATCTAGGTTCACCTAAGAGAACCCACATACCTTCAGAATAGTATTTTTGGATCATTTCCATCAAATCACAATCAATTTAAATCTTTATCTTCTTGACTGTGTGTGTGTGTGGGGGGTATTTAACCTTTTGATTAGGTATGTATTGTTAGGGCAGTAAATCAAATAATTTTAGTGGATCCTGACTTGAGTGACCTTTTTTTTTTCCTTGAAGACTATGTATTTTGAAACATTTGTGAAAGGCATAGTAAATCTGATCAAAATGATGACTTGATCCATGTAAATGCTCAATAAATGTTGAGTTAAGAACTGTAATGGCTAAGGAATGGTCAAAAGGATAAAAAACATCTAGAGCAAGGGTCCCCAAACTATGACCCATGGGTCATATGTGCCCCCCAGAGGCCATTTATCCAGCCCCCACCACACTTCTGGAAGGGGTACCTCTGTCATTGGTAGCCAGTAAGAGGAGCACTGTATGTGGTGGCCCCACAAAGCATGGCCTCACTCACCTATAGTTCTGATAGATCAATCAATCTATGTACATATACCACTCTACTGCATCAAAGATTATGGGAGTGTAGTGTGATCAGAGCTTTTCCCAGGTTCCTCCCTTCCATGATTTTTCTACTACTTAGTAACAGACTGTTTATTCTTCCTCACGTATTTCAAAATGCCAACAATGAAGAATTTTAAACCTTTTATTTTTAATACAGTCATTGTGAATAAATTATATTGATTCAAAGTACCTTTCTTCAGTAAATCCCCTACTATCACTAAATCCCTTGAGGAGTCAGTCCCTCTCAAATACCCTTCAATAGAAAAAAAATAGCTTTCAAAATCTCAGCAGGATCTGGCAATATGGGAATTAGTGTTGGTGCTAATAATTAATGACCTAAGTTTATATCTCCAACTCCACGAAGTCAAGTACACAGCAGCATTTAACTTTTTTATGTCTCACATTCTTTAGTCACAGGTAATAATGCTTTCCTTTTTAAAATGAAGTATTTTCTTTAGATGTTTAAGTGAAAGCAATGATTTATTTGTGTGAGGTAAGTGAGAAGCAAGGGAAATTAACCCCCCAACCAATCAATAATCTCTATCCTCTTCCCATGCTTTAATCATCCCCTGTCTGAATTATTGCAGACCTTTATTCAGCCTTCCTGCTTCTGACTACTCTCCTCACCAGCAAACTCAAAACACTTTGGCTAAATTCATCTTTCTCTCCCTGCAACCACATTACCAGTCTTCAAGTGTCTCCCTTACTTTTCTGAGTTAAGTTTGAATTTCTTGATGGTGGTCAACCTAGTGGAAACCAATTTAATTTTGTTCTACCCTGAAGTCAGAGTGCTTTGTAGTTCATCCATTTTCTTTAAGTCACCAAAAGTACCTTAAGAAAGCTTCCTAGATGATTTCTGGAATAGGAAAAAGTAGCCTTTTAATCATGGTTCATTGGTAAAAGTAGAGTTTTAAGTTAAATCAGAGACTACATTTTGTACACCCTATTTTTAATAATTCAAGCAGCTTTCTTGTAAACTGCTCATTAGTTTTTCAAGATGCATTGCAACATTTTCACATTAATCATTCAAACTGACATAACCCATACGCTTGTGATGACAGTTTGGTGTCTCTAATTTATTCTCCCAAGCTACATTGTTTTGAATTTAAACTATTTTTCTGATAACTTTGAAAATGAGTTTTCATGCAATCCTTACTCAGAAGGAAGAGGTAGGTGGGAGAAAAAAAAGACAGAAAGGTGAGTTATGTAAGAGAAAGATAGCAAAGTAGAAGAGATGAGTCAGACACAAAAGGAATGTCTGTACTCTGATATCCTGTGATTCAATAGCTATTTCATAAGTATATAAGGTAGTTGTATTGTTGTTTTCTCTCAAGTGTCTGTCATGGTATATCAAGAGGATGTCAGCTGCTGACCAGCTTTCTCCAGATCAGATCAGATATAGGTATCTGAGGCCAAATCTTCCAGGTATATGATCACTGCTCAGTCCCCCTATTGAAGTCCTTGATATTCTGAATACCAAATATCAGACTCTTTCTGTGAATGATGCAAGATCCCCAGGAAACAAAGCCATGTGTAAGGTAATGACTGCCCAGACAGAGGTGCAAGCAGGACCACACCTGAGACCTAGGAAACAGTCTGTGCAGGCTAATCTGTGACAATCCTCAAGACTTACCTGTCTCGTGCTTCCCTACTATGTCACAAAGCCTACATTTTAACTCCCATAAAGGTTTCAGAAGTCAGACAAGGTACACTAATACGAAAGTCAATTCAAATGTGCTGTAAATACCTAGTGAGTTTAAGAGGAATTCTTGATTCCCATCTCTATAGCACAGTCCCACATGAGGTCTCCCAATCTGAACTTCGGCTAACACTATTTTTTCCTTGCTTTTTTGATAAGTAGAGATCAATCTGATCATTTAAATATTTTGGAGCCAAACATTAGGCTAAACTTTCAAGTTTCCAGTCATGACAAACAAATGAGATAACAATACTTCATACAATTTGAAGAGCCCTTCAATAGAATTGCAGCATGGAATACTAGAATGTTCTAAGAAATAATGAAAGCGATGATTTCAGAAAAATCTGGCAAAACTATGCAAAGTGAAATGAGCAGAATCAAGAGAACATTTTACACCCAACAGCAACATTTAAAGGCTTAGTAACTCTGAACAACAAAATGATCCATCACAATCCTAAATACTTGAAAAATGTTATCCACCTCCAGATAGAAAACTGATGAACTTAGAAACTGAAGCAAATTTCCCTCTCAATCTGTCTCTGTCTCTCTCTCTCCTCTCAATAGACTGGGATTGGGGGAGAGGATAAATAAATAATCTATAACTGAAAATTGAATAAGGTCTGTTTTTTAAAATAAGATAATTGTAGCATTTGCTGTCACTTCACAATGCCACCCAAGGAATATTTGTTTACCCTTCAGTAGATTTTTAATTCCCTTCTTTAATACTTCACTTGAAATTAGGGAAAGCTGCCACCTAGCAGATGGTGTAATCTTGGTTATAGATTCATTTGTCCCCCAATTTAGGCTTTTCATAGTTAAAGTTCATAGAAAAAAGAATAACACTTTTATTTCTGCTAAATTATCTTATAAAATGGAACCAAAACCAGTTAATAAATGGTATGATCCTTTCTGGTACACACATGTGTGGGTATGTGTATGTGTGTGTGTGTATATATGTATTAGAGATGGGAGAACTTCAGAAAATGGTCTTGAAAGCTTTATGTCAGGAAAGTTCATATCATTTCATATCATATCATTCACAGCTCAAACCAGTTCTCTATTTCCCTCCTTTAATTCACAGTAGACACAAATTAATACTTCACAATATTCTAACACAGAAAAATCCCCACCTCCTCCCCAAAACAAACAGTACTTAAAGACCTCCCTTCTCCTCTTCACCTGATGGCTTCCTACCCAAACTTTAGAGGCCAATTTAAATGCCATTTTCTCCCATAAAATCTTCTCCAGTTTTCTCTTTCATTAATAAGCTTCTTCTCGCCCCACATAACATCTTGCTTTAAAACTTATTAATGCACTTAGCATGTTATTAGGTGTTTTTGTTAAACTTGTAAATCTCCACTAGACTATATACTCTATGTGGGAGGGGATTATTTTGTGCTATATTATCTAAAATTTGGATCTTCCCAATTTAAAACATGGAACTCTGCACATAGTTGATATTTAGTGTTTTTTGGATTAAAATATTCATTTGAAAAAGGAATCCTAGCAATTCAAAAGGGGTGAAATTCTATGAGTTACAACTTCTGACATCAGTTAAATCCTTTTATGATCCACATAAATTTTCCAAAAATGTGTCTTTTTATAAATTTTTTTATTTTTGGTATTCCTTTTCATCTTATAATGAAGCACAGATACTGGGAGAGGGGAAAGTTTTTGGTAAAGGAAAGGAAAAGTTAAACTGAACTAAATTCCAAAGACCACACTAAGCTGATCTGATAGTTTCCTTTAGGAGAGAGAGGGAATCCAAACCTTCAAATAAAACATAATGGGCCTGATCTTAGCAGTCAGGAGGGAGTAACTTGATCATTTCCTGGAAGAACATTAACTCTTTCAGGCCACTAGAGTATCATTTAGTGCATTGAAGCTGACATTTAATAAATGATGCCTTAGGCAGACATGTTGTCTTCCCTAGTGCTCCTGGGGTCCCTAACTGATTTCCAGGAACAATTGCAAATCAGAGAAAGAAAAGACAAAGGTTAGATAGGTCAATAAAGTTCATTCTTTGCAACTTCCATCTACTTAAGCTTTCTTGTGCCTGCAATAGAGATTTAACAAAGTCTTTTGGAAAATCTATAGTTGGAGCAGGCATTACCATTCCTCAGGTTCATTCATTGAATACAATCTTGGTGGGATAGAGGCTGATTTTTCGTGGATGATGATTTCAGACTCCTCTGAGAGCTAAACCAGTATTTATCTGAAGTCTTTTCATTGGTCTGAAAGTTAATACCACTCTTAAAAGATAGCAATTGAATTGTTCTTAGTTAATATCCATTTTATTTCCATGCACGTTATTCATTCATTCATTTGTTTGTTCACTCAGAGGATCATGAAACTTATAGCTGGAAGGAATGTCAGATGTTATCCCATTCAATTATCTCATTTTACAAATTAGATCACTGAAACCCAGACAGAATAATTGACTTGCCCAAATTCACCCAGACAGAAAGTAGCAAAGCTGGGATTTGAACCCAATTCCACTAATGTCCATTAGAGTATTCTTTCCACTGTAAAACATCACTGAGCCACATTAATTCAACAAATATTTATTCATTTTTCTATTGAGTGCAAGGCATTTTGAGAGACACAATAGGGAAATGTAGAAAGATCTGCTGAAGGCAGAAGATCATAGTATCCAATCTGATCTTTGATATTTACTAGTTGTGTGACAGTCAATGAAACCCTTGACTTTTGGATCCTCAGTTCCTAAATCTGTAATTAATATGTGTACAACTAATTTCCCTAGCTTGTTGGGAAAGTGCTTTGCAATATGTAAAGTTTTATATAAATCTGAGCAGTTACTTATTATATTACTGATAATTGTATAACCTAGTACAAACATTAAGACATTAAAACTTTAAATGCAACATAGTATATGATAAGATCTATAGGAGAGAGAAACAAACATCTAGAGAATAAAGGCAAAGTTCCTTGTTGATCATGCTATGTATACTTTTCTTTTCCTAAATGCATGTCCAAATCATAGTGACCTTGGGGTCCTCTCTTATTTGGCCTTTCTTAGGCAATGACAAAGAACAAGGGGTCTACTCTGCAGATATCTCTCACCATGAGAATAACAGCTTCTCAGAGTTTCCTGCAAGCTCTAGTTTTGAGTTCTGCTTTGGGAACCTCTAATTATTACTTTAAGGATCTGGGGCTTTTTTACTTCTTTTCTCTTTTTTTGGAAACTGACCTCCTTTTTGGGGACTTGTATGTCAGAGCCCTCCTGTGTTTTCCTTACTTTCTATTTAGTCAGAACATAGAATTGTACCTCACAGTTCTATCACAAAGCTTAATTAATATTTCTGAAGCACTGTGAGATCCTTAGATTAAAGACTCTATATATAGGAAGAGTAAAGAATTATCAGCAATTATCCTTTTCACCCTAATTAAGTGACTAAAAAATAAACCATGGAAGCTTTAAAAAATTTCACCTAGATAAATTGTACTTGTATTTCTTTCTGAAATATTGTTTTTGCAACCCTACTGCTCTCTTTCTTTAGTGCTCAAAGTTATTATGAAAACAGTCTGAATTGGAAGTCATTTCAAAGGAGGAAAGTAATGCACTGTAAAGTTAGAATAGTTTCCTTTAGTTACAAAATCACTTTTTTTCCCTTTTAGTCTTATGCCTCTAGCATCTCTTAGATTCCTTCCTTCTCTTCTCCAACTGTAACCTCCCCAAGTAAGAATGTTAAACAGTGTCTTTAGGTTATTTTGAATTCTTTAGCACTGAAGTGTGATAGAAACATAATAGTATTAGAAGGATGGTGCTTTTTAAAATAAAGTTTCTTTTGTTATTATGCCAATTATGGACTTTGTGGTTACTCATGTAAATAGAACTGTTGTTATTGCAGATGGTACAGTAGAGTTTGGGGACATGTCTGCCACTTGCAAAATGTTGCTCTAAGGAGGTATTGAACTGAACTGTAACAATGCAATGAGGGGTATGAAGACTTCCATTTCCCTGGCAACTAGGTTTCAGTAGTTGCCTGGCATTGGTTAAATACATTTTTCTAGGACTGCAAAATATACTTTATAAATTACCCATTCCACTAAAACAGGCAATGTTTGTTCATGTTTTGGAGTTGGGTTCCAGAAATTGTCAGTACTAAAATACATAAATAAATAAATGATTTTTAAAATTCCACTAAAATCAGTTTCTACCAATATTGTTAGCTTTCATCTGAATATTAAAACAGGATAGATCTATTTCTTTTTTTAGAAAACACTTATCTTCAGTCTTAGAATCAATATTGTATATTGGTTCCAAGGCAGAAGAGTGGTAAGGGCTAGGCAATGGGGGTCAAGTGACTTGTCCAGGGTCACACAACTAGGAAGTGTCTGAGGCCAAATTTGAACCCTGGAGCTCCCATCCCTGTGCCTGGCTCTCAATCCACTGAGTCACCCAGATGCCCCCTGATAGATCTTTTTCAGATGCAGATTAATAAGCAGAATTATTGGACTTAAAGTAAAATTAGATTGAAATAAACCTAAGATCTTAAAAATATTTGTTTCTACTAAAGTTGTCCCATAATTATTTTTTGCTTAATATTTGTGATCATCCTTGATGCTATTCTATTATTAAAAACAAGTTAAAATTCTCTAATGAATTAAACTACAACATGCTTGTCTTTTCAACAAATTTTATTAAGAAGTAATGGATTATCCCATTAACAAAGTATAATTTTCATCATTCAGCAGAAGTAATGGTTACACTCAACTCTTTGTTTGAAACATGTCCTATGAGTTAAAGGAAATGGTAGAGGGGAAAGTCCTGTACAAGAAGGAAAATAGGAACAAGAATAAAAATAACATTTTTCCTTGTGCAATTTTTTATTATCATTTATAATATCATATATCATATGATATATAAATAACACACATATGATTTATTGTAAATATTTAATAGATTATAATAAATATGCTTCTCCAATAGAAACAAATTCTCACATTAGCTATGTCCAAAAATGTATGTTTTATTTTTTCTCTTTCTGCCCTTCCTCCCCCACCAGAAGAAGGTAGGAATAAGCTATAAACTATATGTATATTTTCATATAATACAAATCTCCTACTTGCCATATTTGAAAAAAGGCACATATTGCTTATACTAGAGAAAAATACATGGAGGAAATAAAGTGTAGGATGGAATGTTTCAATTTGCATTCAGATTCTATTCTTTCTGTGGTGTTAGATGACCTTTTTCTTCATTAGTCTCTTCAAGTTGTCCTGGATCTTTGCCTTCTTGGTAATAGCTAAGTAATTCACAGTAGATCATCATAAATTATTTTTGGTTATTGTGAACAACATTGTCCTTCTCTCTTTGTTTTGCATCACTGCATATAAGTCCAGGTTTTTTGGTGATCATCTTGTTTGCCATTTCTTATAGCAAAATAATATTCTATAATAATCATATCCTATAACTTATTCAAACATTCCCCAATTGATTGGCATCCCTTCAGTTTCAAGAGCTACTATAAACATTTTAGAACATAGTTTCTTTTCCTTTTTCTTGATCACCTTAGGACAGTGATAGTAAACCTTTTCCATATTCCATGCCCAAACTGCACCTTCAAACTGCCTGTGGGCCCCACCATATTACCTCAGAGAGTGGAAGGAGGAAATGCATGCATTGGTTTGCTGAACAAAGGGGCAGGGCATGCAAAAAAAATGTCTTTCGGTGGCAAAGATGGGGAATGGAGCACCCTCCTCCTTATTGGTGCACATGTGCCTTGGTTTCTCCAACAAGGCCTTAGGAAATTAACCTAAAAATGACATCACTGGGTCAAAAGGAATACACAATTTTATAACTCTTTGAATATAATTCCAAATTGTTCTCTGTGATAGTTGGATAAGTTCACATTTCCAAAAATAATGTATCAGTGTTCCTGTTGTGCCACATCAATTATTTTAATTATTTTCCTTATATTATAGCATGCTATTATTATACATGATATAAATCCTGTTATAGTCTACTAGATAAATTTTGGTATCAATATCCATGAATGAAATTGGTCTATAATTTTCTTTCTCTGTTTTTACTCTTCATGGTTTAGGTATAAGTGTCATATTTGTTTAAAAAAAGAGTTCAGTAGGATTCCTTCTTTTCTTTACCAATTGCTCTAAATAATTTATTTAATATTAGAATGAATTATCTTAAATATTTGGTAAAAATTCACTTCCAAATCCATCTGGTCCTGATCCTTTTTTTTTTCATTAGGAAGTTCTTCTGTAACTTGTACAATATATTTTAATGAAATAGATTTTTTAAATATTCTATTTCCCCTTGGTTTTCTACACAATTTATATTTTGTAAATATTCATCCATTTCACTTAAATTATTAAATTTATTGACAGGTAATTGGGCAAAATAATTCCAAATAATTATTTTGAATTCATGTCCATTACTGGTAAATGTATCCTTTTTATTTTAGATGCTAGTGATTTGGTTTTCTTCTATCTCTTTTTTAATCATATTATCCAATGGTTTATCTATTTTCTTATTTTTATTTCACAAAAACAACTTTGTTTTATTTATTAAATATTCAATGTTTCTTATATTATTACATTCAATTTTGTTTATCTCACTTTTAATTTTTCAGTTGAGAATTTTTACTTTGTTCTTTTTTTAATTTTAGTAATTCTATACCCAATTCATTTTATCCCTTCATACTTTCATTTTTAAATTTAATTTAATTTTTCTCTAATTGCATGTAAAAATATTAGAACATTTGTCACAGAATATTAAATCTTAAATTCTCTCCTTCCCTCCCTCCCTAACCCAACTCCTCCCCTTGAGATGGTAAGCAATCCCATACAGATTTTACATTTGCAATTATATAAAACTTTTCCCATATTAATCCTTTTGTGGAAGGAAATGAATGAAAATTTCAGGAAAGAAAGTGAAAAAACTTGCTTTCATCTGGATCTAAACTCTAACAGTTCTTTTTCTCTGGAAACAGATGGAAATTTTTAAAAATCATGAGTCTTTTGAAATAGTTTTAGATCATTGTATTGCTGACAATAGTTAAATTATTCACACTGTTCACCGTACATTATTCCTGTTACTGTATAATATTCTTCTTGTTCTGTTTATTTCACTCTGCTTCAGCTTATGCAAATCTTTCTAGGTTTTTCTGAGCTCTTCCTGCTTGTCATTTCTTATAGCACCATAGTTTTTCATTATAATAATGTACTACAATATACTCAGCCATTCCCCAATTCATATATATCCCCTCACTTTCCTATTCTTTGTCACCATAAAAACAACTTCTTATAATATTTTTGTCCATTTAGATCCTTCTCCTTTTTGTTTTCAATCTCTTTGGAACACAAATTTAGTAATAGTATTATTGAGTTCAAATATATGCAATGTTTTATAGTCCTTTGAACATAGGTCCAAATTGTTCTCTAGAAGACATTAATTGGTTCAAAACTCTCCCAACAGTTCATTTTGTGTATCAATTTTCCCACAACCCTTCCAAGTTTTCTCATTTCACTTTGTCTGTCTCAATATTCAATATGATACTTGTAGAGTGATATCACAAAGCTGTTTTATTTGAATTTCTCTAATTATTAGTGATTTAGAGAATTTTTGCATGAGTATACTGAGCATTAATTACTTTGTTTGATAACTGCCGGCTAATATCACTTGACCATCTATCAATTGGTGAATTATTTGTATTCTGATATATTCAACTTCATTTCTTTATTTGAGAAATAAAGCCTTTTTGTAGAGAGACTTGTGTAAGAATATAAATTTAGAGTTTTGACTAAATATAAGAATTCTATACTAATATTGTGGTCACCAATTTAAAGATATTATAACAAGTAAAAAATGACCTTTAAAAAGCTTTATTTACAAAGAGTTAGAAAGAGTGAAAATGGAAAAAATGTAGCTAAAAGACAGATTTTTATAAACCTATTAGCCCTCCTCTGGTGAAGTGAAGCTCACACCCACAGGGGCTTCCCCACATCCCATGGTGTCTTCAGCTAAAGTTCCACCAACTCATTCTCCTCCAAAACCAAGGCAGGAATCTCTGGAACCAATCTTTGCAGAAGCCAGGAAAGGAAGGTTAGCTACTCACCCACCCAAAACGAACTACAAAGGAAAAGACTGAAGGTCAAATCCTAAGGCAAAATCCTCCAGAAGATCCAGGAGCACTCCTACAAGAAGCAATCCAAGAGTCAAGCTCCCAAGTCAAGGTGAAGTGTCAAGCCAAAGATCCAAGGTCCCCTGGACAGGAAGTTCAGGAATTTTTATAGTTCTTTTTTCATGTGATTTCCTTTTCCTTACTCCACTTTATGGAAACCAATTACAATCTTTCAATTTGCCTAGCAGTGTCCAACAGCAGGGCAATGACCTCTGGAGTTGTCACCCACTTTAGCAAGGGACTTGTGAACTCTCTTACTTAGGGTTAAGTATGGGTGCTTAAGTTTTTGATTGATTGATATTTAAATTGCTGATTGATAGGCAAAGAAAGTTTGATTCATTCTTCACACTTGTAAAAAAATGCTGCACTACTACAATTATTATATATCACTCTCTATCCTATATCCTGTTTAGTTTCTGACACCACCTCCCTTCAATTTGCTCTCTTTTCTATTAAACCCACCCCCTTCTTTATCCCCTTCCCCTATTATTCTTCTATAGAATAAGATATATTTCTATACTGTAGTTATTGTGTTTATTCTTCCCTTATTGAGATAATTCTGATGAGAGCAAGGATCCTATACTTCCCTCCTCAACTTCCTCATCTTCCCCTACACTATTAAAAGACTTTTCATGCCTCCTTTATGTGAGATAATTGATCCCATTATATTTTCCTCTCTCTCCTCCTCCCAATACATTCCTTTTTCTCATGCCTTAATTTTTAATATAATTTTATCATATTCAACTCACACTTTTGCCCTCTCTCTATGCATACTCCTTCTTACAGCCCTAATGATGATAAAGTTCTTGGGAGTTACAAAAATCATCTTCCTATAAAGATCTATAAAAATGATATATAAACTGTTTAACCTTACTGAATGTCTTTTGATTTCTCTTTCCTGTTTACCATTTTTTTTATGTATCTCTTGAGTCTTGCATTTAAGTGTCAAATTTCCATTCAGCTTTGGTCTTCTCATCAGGAATGTTTTAGTCTTCTACTTCATTGAATACCCATTTTTCCCCTGAAGGATTATTCTGTTTGTTGGGTAAGTGATTCTTTATAGCTGGCTTTGAAGAAGTGTCTGTAATACTCTCTGGGACTGTGCTCTAATCTGAATAATCACAAGTATTATTTTGCTCCTTCAAACTGTGACCAGGATCTTCTGATCCCCTGTGGCAATAAACTCTGTTGTGTGTTAGTATTCATTATTACTCTGAAACTGTGCTCTAGGACTATTTCCTGGATCACATATAAACAATGCAACAAGTCTTGCAGCTTGGAATAGCAAAGTGACCCCTGCAATATCCTTCAGAGCAGGAGTCTTACTCCACCTTCACATCTGTAGTTGAGAGCTCCAAAAGCCTTTACTGCCACCTCAACTGTCCCCAGAACTGCTATGGTGGGGCCTGTGCTGATGTTCCACTTTGCACTCTACCTCAACTCCCATATACTAGATAAGTGTTGGCAATTTTAGTTTGTGTCCAAACTACACTGTCAAGCTTCTTGTGAGCCTTCTGCAATACCCCAGAAAGCAGAGGGAGAAAGTACTTGCATTGGGCTGCTGGTCAGAGGGGTGGGACATGTAAAAATGTCCTCAGGCACAATGGAGAGGGGGAGGAGAGAATCTCCCTCTGGCACACCAGGGCATGTGTGCCATGTCTTTGCCAATACAGCATTTATCCTAGCCTTCTAATTTGTTCTGGGCTGAAAAATTGCTTCACTTCATCTTTTTGTAGTTTATAATCCTTCAGTATTCATTCTAAGGTATTACATATCATAGTGTTTTGGAGGGTAATTTAATAGAGATCAGATCAGTTCATATACCTTCTCTGACATCTTGTCTCTGCCTCAATCTTCGCTGTACATTTCCATATAATTACTGCTTTTCCTGTATCTCATAAGTTTTGGTATGTTGTCTCATCATTAGTCCCTTTAATAAAATTATTTATTATTTCTATTTTTTGTCCTTTAACCTGTTCATTAATTAAGATTAAATTATTCATTTTCCAATTAATTTACATTCTGTGCTCCATGGTCCTTTTTTAAATAAATAAATAAAACTTTATTGTATTATGATCTGAAAAATGATTCTTTTCATATTTATGCTTTTATTCATTTAATTATAAAATTTCTTCATCTTAATATATAGTCAATTTTTGTAAAAGTACTATGTATCGCTGATAAAAAGTTCTATTTCTTTCTATTATCTCATATGATTCCTTCCAGATTTCTATCATAGGTGGCTTATCTAAGATTTTTATGTTCTTAACTTCTTTCTTATTTTTTTAATTAGATATATCAATTTCTGAGAAGGGAAGATACCAGAACTAGTACTATAGTACTGTTATCTATTACCACTTGTTTCTCCTTCAGCTTTTCCTTTAAAATTTTTTTTGATGCTATAACATTTGGTACATGTATGTTTGGTATTGATAATGTTTCATTGTCTATGATACCTATTAATATAGTGAATCATCCCTATTCATCTCTTTTAATTAGATTTATTTTAGCACTAACCTCATCTGAGATCACTATCGCTACTTCTACATTTTTGGTCAGTTGAAGCTTAATATATTCTACTTTTCCCCTCTATTTTAATTCTGTATTTCATTTATAAATTTGTTTCTTATAAACAACATATTGTTCAATTTTGATTTTTAATCCATTCTGCTATCCCCTTCTGTTTTGTGGGTAAATTTATCAAATTCACATTTAAAGTTTTTAACATATAGTTGTTGTTTGTAAATATTAGGTTATAATAGTATAACATATAATAGTAATAAACATGATACATAATAGTAATAATAATAAATACACAATATTTCTAATTTTCAAGGTGATTTCATGAATATTGTTTTATACAATTCTAACAATAACCTTATGATCCTATAAGGTAGAAAGGACAGATTATATTCCAATTTTTATAGATGAAGGTATGAAAGTAAAGAAAGATTTGTTTATTAGAAATAACACTGTAATATTCAACATTAGGGGCTGTGTTCTAGTCCTAGCTCTGCCAATAATATTTGAATAATATTATTTAACAAAATATTTCTGGGCCTCAGTATCCTCATATGAAAAAAATGAAGGAGTGGGAAAAATTGTCATCTGAACATCAGGTAGAAATTTAAGGGAGGCAGATTTTAATAGATATGAGGAAAACCTCACAAAAATAGTGTGTTCCTTAGAGATCTTAAATTCATGCCAGAATAATATAAATAATTTCAATGATTGTATACAAAGTGACTTGGATGACCTCTAGAATCCTTTCCAGATCTATGATTCTATGATCTTTGAAATGAAATGTCTAATATACCTTTATCCTGCTTCATTTGTCACAATTTATTACCCTATCCTTCTAAATAGTCTTTCTTATAAGGGTTTTTGTGACAGTAGATTTCATCATATTTCTCCTTCCTATTTGAACACTTTTTCTTGGTCTATTTTGCTTGCTTATCACCCATATTATACAACATAACTATTGATGTTTCACAAGTTTCTCTCCTATATGCTCTCTTTTCTTCTTCCTGTACAATGTCTCCTTTGATAATTTTATCAACTCTAGAAGTTTATCCAGCATTTCTCTCTCTCTCTCTCTCTCTCTCTCTCTCTCTCTCTCTCTCTCTCTCTCTCTCTCTCTCTCTCTCTCTCTCTCTCTTATATATATATATATATATATATATATCACACATCACAATCTCACTCTTAAACTTTAGCCTCATCTTACCAATTCATATGTGTCATTCCAAATTAGATATCCATCTCAAACTTGATATATCCAAAACTGAACTCATTATCTTTCTTCCAAACTCTTCCATTTTTGAAACTTCCTTATATTGGTAAAAGATCTCACCATTTTTCTATTTTGCTAACTTTACAACCTTAGCATTAGCCTTGCTATTCTACTCATATATAAGCATTGATATAGGCATTTGGAAATATACATTTTATAAATGAATATATATTGCAAAATTGTTTTTTTATTTCATCACATCTCTTCCTCCCTAAAACTCTCTAATAATCAAACCATCACCTTAGTTTAGGTCACCATTATCTTTCATTTAGATTAATACAAGAGCTTCCTAATTTATCTCCTTGACATAAGTATCTCACCACCTCAATCCTTCCTACATTCTTTTGCCAAACAATTTTCATTAAGCACAAATCTGACCACATGACTTTCACACTCAGTCAATTCCATCAGTGTCTTATTGAAATCAGGATAAAATAGAAACTTTTCTGTTTGCCTTTAAAACCATGTATAACCTTTCTCAAACCTATTTTTACAACCTCTTTGGACATTACTCATCTTCCTGCTCTCTGGGATTCATTCAAACTGGCCTTCTCTCTTTTCCTCACATATAACACTCCTTCTCCTATCCCCATGTCTTTGCATGGTTCATTCCATATGCCTGAAATACATCCCCTTCTTACCTCCATCAAACATCATCTTACACATGAAGCCTTGTATGATTATCCTTAGCTATTTACCTTGGATTTAACTACATCATTATATCTATTTTTAAATATTCTTATTCTTATATATCCAAATGCCTTTTTCAATCAAATATAAGCTCCTTGTGAATAATGATTATTTTGTTTTAATGTCTTTGTATTGCCAAAATATAGAAAAGTTCCTGAGACCTAGTAGATAATTAATAAATACTGATTAATTGATATCTTAATTCAATGTGAATAAACATTGAATGCTGTGATCAAGTTCACATCATAGTTGTATCATAAAGTTGGGACCAAAACTCCAAACTCTCTGCCAATTAGATGGAAAAATAACAATATCAAAAACAAAATCTGGTAATTGGTTACAAATATCCAGATGTTAGAGAAGACACAGATGCTATATCCAGATCATTGCTTGCTATTTTTTTTACTTTTTATCTAGGTATATGGTTCTTATATAAAGTTAGCTATAAATCAAATTAAAAGATATTCATATGTATGAATTTCAATTCATATAAGTGTCTTTTAAAAAAAAAAACTTTGTAATATTTCACACCAGAATACAGTTTGACAGATTGAATTGGCTGGACCATTGTTCTGACAACGCTAAACTCTTTTCCATTCTTTATAACTCCAGTGCTTCCTTTCTGATGATTATTTCCTATTTAAACTACATGTAGTTTGCATGTATTTCAAAATGTATTATCTTCCTCATTAGATTGTGAATTCCTTAAGGACCAGAACTGCATTTTGCTTTTCTCTGTATCCCCCACATCTTAGCACAGTGCCTGGTACATGAGGCACTTGATAAATGTTTATTGACTGTTGCTGATATTGTAAAGGGTTTCTTATATTCTGTGTCAAAGCACAACAAAGGGTTAATTCTATTTAACTATCTACATTTCAGACTACATATTGCCTCACCCTTCCCCATATAAAAGAAGAGTACACAACTGTTTGTTTTCCAATTCTTTAAACAGGATTCTATTTTTATTTCTTGACAAGATGTGATTATAATGACAAATGAATACTCCCAGTAAGGAAACTCCCATATCAATGTAGTTTGGAACCTGCTTTTTTAACCTATAGCTGCTATCTAAATAATATCATTACATGATTAGATAAATCTTATGTAGAGTAGAAGACTGCAGTCCTTTCAGGGAATCCAACAGTGAAAGTTGTTTAACTGCATCTGTTGAATGAATCTTTTCCCACAATACACAAACTAGTTCAGAAATAGACAAATGGTGGTTTCTATTCATAAGAAGTTGTCAAGATGAGTAGTATAACATCAGTTTCCCCTTTTCTGAGGACCATTGGCATATATTGATAGAGAAGTCCATAAAGTTCCAGAATGCATCAGATTACTTTCTAGCCCAACTACACATGAACTTAAAACAAAACTAGCCTGTGCAGAGATAAACACAAAGATTAAAATGATACTGTGAATAATTTTTGTGAATCTGTCTTTTAAATCTATGGTTCTTTTAGCAGCACTGAAGTATGATGGAAATATGTATGGAAGAGAATAGTAGATTGATCCCCTTTGTATCTTGCAATGATGGACTTTCTCTGGTCTTTGAATATGTTGTACCTTTTTTAAGGCTCTCATCTGACCAAGAAAAAATAATTGTCAGTCAAATTGACTGATATATCCATGTTTAAAGATGACATCTTCATAAATATTGTCCTGTTTCACCAGAAGATAAAGAGAATGTGTGTGTGTGCATGTGTATGTGAGTGTGTGTGTGTAAAAGTGGGAGCAGACAGCAATAACTTTATAATATCTTTTAAGGAGAATTTAAAATATCCATTAGGCATTTTTGCAGATATACCTTTTTTGATGATTGATAACAATAGAATCCTAGTGCAATGTAGGTTTTCTCTAGGTCTTCAAAGGGTCTTCTTCAATAAAACCTGAATGATTTCCCTTCTGATCTGTCTGAGAAATTCAGACTTAGACAGGTGCTCTCTCTTTCCCACCTCCTAACCCCTGCTGTTTGTGCATCATTTTTCCTCTTAGTATCAAAATACAGATGCAAAACACAGAGCTATAAACTCGACTGATGGGTTGCTGTCTTGAGGAGGAGGCAGAAAAGAGTACATATGATTTAGAATCTACATCTGGCTTTATTGTACGTGAAGCCCTGAGGCATCAAGTTTGACAGTTGTTGTGTCTGACATAGCTATTTTTATCTGTGCAAATGCAACTAGAACACACTAACTGATCAGGGGCAAAATGTCTTGGTTATTTTGGAAAACAGAGCAAACAAACTTGATTTTATGACCCTCAATTACCCTGTCAGGGTTTGATAACCTATATAATCTCTGGATCCACAGAATACAAACATAACCATTCAAATTAGCGAATTTAGTTGAACAAGTTGAGTCAACGGGGTGGGGTGGGGGGAGATTATTTCTTTTTCTCTAGACCAAGAAAATGCTTGAAATGAATTAATTGGATTCCTAAAAAGCTGTCAGAGTTATATTATATATATATATATATGCATATATATATATATATATATTCAGGAAATATCTGTGTTTTGTCCCCTAAGGAATATTTAGCCAAGCAGTAGATGAAGGCTAGGTGGTCCCTGCCTTAAGTGTATCATACAATATAAACTGGTGCCAGAATGAGGATAGACAGAATATTGAACTTGGAATAAGGAAGACCTGGATTCAAATCCAGACTAGGTCAGGTACTTAGTCCCTCCAAGATTCAGGTCATCATTAAGACAGGTTTAATAATGTCTACAGTACTTTTTTTCACAGTTTTTCTATGAGAATGGAGTGGAAATAATGCATGTAACGCATTTTACAACCCTTAAAGTCCTATATACATGCCAGTTATTATTATTAACAACAATAATAATAAATATGGGTGAATGGAGCTCATCTCTGTCTTCTCTTTCTGTCTGTTTCTCATAAGAATTTGGTTCAGTGATATTGTTTTATGTAAAGCTATCATCAATATATTATAATATATGCATAAATAAATGCAGAAGGTAAAGGCATTTAAAAATACTTTTCCTCCATTATATTCATGTGTATTTGAAAAGAATCTTTCTTGGAATGAGAATGATTACTTTTAAAGAATTCAAATTTGTCAGTACCTTGCAACCTCCAATATATTGTTCCAGGATCTCAGAAATTTTACAATTTGGTGAATAGGAAATTTGGAATTTTCAAGATGAGTTGGCAACAACCTTTTATCAAGAATAGCTGGTCTAATCAGGCAAAGAGAAAAATCCATGGGTCCTCAAATCAGCAATCCAGAAAAGGGACAGAAGTCCAGGAGGATACAGAACAAAACAGATAAAAGAACAGAAAGTTAGACTTGAGGACAACAAACAAAAATATTTTGTCAACAGTCTGCTATAGAACTCAGTAAAGAGATGGAAAGGTAGAAAGAATATGAGAATACAAAAAAATAGATCAGTGAGAGAGAGAGAGAGAGAGAGAAGGAGAGGGAGGGAGAGAGAGAAGGAGAGGGAGAGAGAAAAAAGAGGGAGAGGGAAAGAGAGAGAGGGAGGGAGTGAGAGAGAGAGAGAGAGAGAGAGAGAGAGAGAGAGAGAGAAGATAAAGAAATTCAGACCATTGAGCTCAAAATAGGAAATTCATTTCATAAAACTACCAACACGACATCAGTGATGTGCTATCCTGGATGGCACAGATTGTGGCAGTGATCTGAAGATCTTGTTTCTTAACACGAAGCAAGGTGATCTATATCAAGATTATGACAAGTTACTTTTCTAGGGCTATTATATTATGTAAGCATTATGATAATTTCTTTTCCAACAACATCATCTATGCTTTCACTTTTGCTTAATCTTAGTGTTATTCTCCTTCACATGATAGCCTCTTAAAAGTCAGTCTCAGTAAGGGACTAGACTAAATAGCTTTTGAATTAGCTTCTGGACCAAATCTATAAGTCTATGATCAGAGATCTATGAACAGAAAAGGAGGTAATCTAATCATATAGCAAAAGCAAGGGGTGGCCAAAAGACAGACTATATGTTATATGAAGAAAGCTAGAAGAATGCTTCTGGAATGTTAAGTAGACTCTCTAAGGAAGATTTATAAAAGGGTATGGACAACTGACCTGTATGAAGCATAGTTGGGTTGTGAGCTTCCCTGTTTCTGAGAGTACCTATTTCATGAGAACATAGATTCGATTAATATATGCATAGATGGGCAGAGAAGCACATATATACTATAAGACATTCATAATCAGAGTACCATATATTACAACTTCCATAAATAAGAATGGTAAGCTTGAAAATCACAAATAGAGAGGTATTTGTCAGTTCTTAAATACAAAAGAAATTCTTGAAAATTACTCTTTTAAGAAGGGCAAATATAGAGAAATATCATAAACTCGCAAAGCAAAGCCTCACATTTATAAATAGGCAAAATTCTATTCCCATTCTAATACTAATGAAAATTATTCTTACCACATGCTTACAAAAATATTCATTACAGCTCAAATCTAATTTGTGTTCTCAAAGCAGCTATAATAGAATCAGAGAATATTTCCATAATATCTTTTATGTTCACGTCAGCAAGATAACAGTTTCATACTCAAAGATTCCTAATTGATTTGACCATAAAATAAGTCTTTTGTTCAAAGAAGGGCAAGAAACATACAAAAAGAAAGATAGCAATTCAACTTTCAGATGTATGCTGAATACAGACATCCTGGGGCCAATAAAATAGTGAATGCAAAAAAAAATTAGATTTGGTAATAAAAAGATGAAATTGACCGAGGAATGATTTATCCATAATAACTTCACAAAGACAAAGGCACAATTCTTTGGGACTGGTTTTGAAATGGAAGATGGGCATAGTTTGCTTCAAAAAGAACACCAGATGTTTATAAATAAGCTACTTCTTAATCAGGTATATCCAGTGGATTTTTCAAGAGTAATAAAGAAGGCAATTTAGAGGCAAGTTTTGTTATTGAAGTCATTAAATAATATTTTATGTCATAGATGTACAAATACTTTCTCATCCCTTTCAATTTTCACAGTTACACTTGAACATTTAGAATTTAGAAGCCAGTGATTTGCCTTGGATGGGAAAGAGGTGAATAAAGAATAAAGTCACAGATGAAGTCCACTCATCTATAGCAATTAATGCTATCTCTTAATTACTTTATTTCTGTAGCATTGCAAGGTAACAAACTCTCCATCCCCACTTATTCTGCAAGGCACAGGGGTCCTCAAGTTGGTTGAGCTAATGGGAAAAAAAAACAGTATTTCCTAGAATGCCAGGGTTCAAAGGTGCCAAGAAGGGAGGAAAAATGAACCACAAGAAAAAGGAAATTGGGGAGATTATAACGGGGGAAAGCCCAAACCAGCTTCAGGGAATGGCTCAATTAGTTGAAAGATAAGAGGTCAGAAGTACCTAAGGCAGTTTCCAAGAGGACAAAACAATGCTGAAAGGAAACAAACCAGGAGATACAGAACAAATAGCAGCAACAATATTGAAAAATTAATGGTGATATCTTTAAAGACAATGGCTAGACTTTATGATAGTGACAACTGAATGATCTTAAAACCCATACTGAAGATTTTTAGATTACGAACATTTTCCTGGGGTTTTTGTATTTATTGAGTTTTTAGGGATTGAGATTGAACCATTCTATAGGAAATGAGTAAAGAAATAGCATTCACTTTAAAGTGATACTACTAAAACTAAAAAATAAGAAAGCAACACTCCTACCATGTTAATTTTGATGATTGGAATCATTGTTTGTTTTGAAGAAATATAATTGAATACCGGTTGAGGAGAAATATGGGCAGCTAGGTGGCACAGTGGATAGAGCTGAGCCTGAGGAAGATTCATCTTAATTGAAATCTGACCTCAAACTCTTACTAGTTGTGTAGTCCTGTACAAGTCACATTTCCCTGTTTGCCTCAGTTATACCATCTGTAAATTGAAAGGCAAACAGTTCTAGTATATTGGCCAAGAAAACTCCAAATGGAGTCAGGCAGAGTTAGACATAACTGAAAACTCCTGAACAAGAAGCAACAACAACAGTGGAGAAATAAAAGGTATCTGTTTTCTTAGAGAGACAATTTAGATGTGGAACTATCCATGGAAAGATCATGGAGAATAGTATTAATTATTAATATGTCTCCATGCTGTATCCTTGGGTCTTTGCCCAAAACTCCAGTTCTCCAAAATGTCTAATAACACATCCCTACCTGTTTTATATCTTTGAGCATGGCATAGAGGAAAGATCATTGACTCTTGAGTCAAGGGACTTTGGTTCAAATTTCCCTTCAGAAGCTGATCCATGTGTGATAGTGGGCAACTCATTTAACATTTCTAAGCATCAGTTCATTCATCTATTAAAATGAAGGGTTTGCAGTAAAGAAATCATATAAGATGATTTATAAAGAGTTTTACAAATCTTAAATGCTATCTAAATGATAGTTTTTATTATTATCATATAAAATTTTTTATTAGTAGACATCTGAGATCTCTTTCAGTTCTAAATCTACAGGGGAAATTGTAAATCATCATTCTTTGCACATCCTTGTTTGTGCTTGTGTGTTTTTTCTTATAAATGTTCCACAGAAGATCAAACTTCCACTCCAGAAGCCATTCTCTAATGCAGAAGTTCTAAATTTGTTTTGATGTCATAGATGGTGAAACTCATGCACCTTTTCTTAGCCTCTTTTTTTCCTTTAAGTATTTTTCCATTGTGACATAATTAATGTTATTTCCCTCCCGTTTCCCTTGCTCTCAGAGCCGACAAGCAATTCCACTGGGTTATACATGTATTATCACTCAATAGCTACCTATTTCCATATTAATCACTTTTGTAATATTTTTAAAAACCTAAACCCCATACCCAATATTCATATAAACAAATTAAAAATCAAATGTTTTCCTTCTGCATTTTTTATTCCCATCATTCTTTCTCTCAATGTGGATAGCATTCTTTCTTATAAGTCCCCATTGTTATCAGTAGCAAAGTCGATTACATACGATCATCCCACAATGTTTCAGTCTCTGTTCTCTGTTCTCCTGGTTCTGCTCATTTCATTCCACATCAGTTTGTGGAGGTCTTTTGGCTTGTATGGAAATCAAGCAGTTTATTTTTTCCCTTTAGCACAATAGTATTCCATTATCATTGTATACCACAATTTGTTCAGCCATTCCCCAATTGAGGGACAACCCTTCATTTTCCAGTTTTTTTGCCACCACAAAGAGCATGGCTATAAATATTTTTGTACAAACATTTTTCATTATTATCTCTTTGACGTACAAACCTACCAGTAGTATTGCTGGATCAAAGTGGACATTTTCTTAAAATAATATTTAAATGCATAAAACAATACATATTTTATTTTAAAGTTTATTATAAAGAGGAGGTTATTAATTTGTATTTGAGGGGTTGTTAAGTTGTAACTGAGGGGTTCAGTCTTTCAGTATAGAGAGAGGGAAAAAGTGGAGACCCCCCTTCTCAAAGCAGGGTACAAAGAGAGACAGCTGATGTTTAGGGTTGGTTCAGAGAGAGGAAAGGGGGGTTGAAGATTTTCCCCCTTCTGCCTTCCCTCCTTAGCTAAGGCTGCTCTCCCCAATTCACTCTTGTCCTTCTTGTTCCCCCTCCACTACTACAGACCAAAGGGTCTCCCCTTGATCTGTTCACTCACACTTGTTCACAGCTTGGGAAACAGATAACTATTTTAATGTCCACTCAATCAGGATAATACAAAGGAATAACTGGCAGTAAAGAATGGGAAAAGGAAAGTGGAGAAAGGGGGTCGCTGTCTCTATCTAAACCCTTTTTCTCCCTCCTCAAGTTTGGGGGAACTCAGGCTTTGGCAGCCTAAGCCTCCTGAGAAAAAGTCAGGTTGACTCACTCTGCGTTTGGCCACTTGGCTACAGTTCAGACTCAGGGCAACAGGAGCTGAGATAAAGTCTGCTCAGGTTTCGCTTCAGAAAGTCCCTTCAACTGGAAAGTGTTGGGGAAAAAGATTTCTAGTCACCAGCCAGAAAAGTGGGTAACCCTCAGGAGAAAGTCGTTTCTCACCTTCTGTCTTTGGTTTCTCAAGATTGAGAGAAACCAAGTCCTCTACCAGCCAGAGTCTTCTCCTTCAGATTCCACTCTCCTGGGGCCCCTCCCCCATCGAGATGATCAGTTTCACACACTCTTCAGTCTGGCACTTTTCTTATGTGCCAGCCTCTGTCACAAAAGTAAACCAATTATGTTGAAATGTTGATATTGTAAAGAATAATTTTAGTGTTTTGACCTAAGCTATATTAATTATTGGTCGCCATGGATATCCCTAAAAAAAATACCCAAGTCAGCTGAAAATTTAAGGTGATTTAATTAATATAGTAGAAAAAAAAATTAAGAAGAAGGGAGAAGGAAAGGGTGTAGGATTTCTCCTGCCTGGCTTGTGTCGGGGGCAAGATTAGAGGCTGTAAGAAGGTACAGTTATGGAAAGTAAAAGAGGAAGGAATCAGCCTGAACTCCAAGAGGGCTCAGCCAAGATGCCCAAACCTGAATTAGCTCAAGGGCAAAGTCACTGCCATAACCCAGACAAATAGCTGCCAACACCCCAAAATGTCAGAACACTTAGCATGCTGCCAGCCAAAGACACCTCTCCAGGGAAAAAGTCCGAAGAGAGGAAGTGACATGCCCTATATAGACAGTTTTACGTCACTTTCCTGCGTCTCATCTGTATCAATGTTAGCTTAGCTTGACTTAGGACAGTCCAGGGGTCTTTCAGCTGTTTCTGCACATGTCTGTTGAAGGCCATCTTCTTAGATACTTAATCCTTGAGTATGGGTTCAGATATTCCTGACCTCATTAAACTAAATAGGGTGGAGCAATGTGGAGTTCCCAAGACCTGATTCTGTTAGACCAAGTTTCTCCATTGTTACACATCAGGAAATAGCTAAATCAAACCTTCTAAAGTACGATCTGAGTAGGGTGAAGTAGTTTTAAAATTCACAATATCAAAGTATATATATATATATATATATATATATATATATATATATATATATATATAAAATTCCTGGAGCACAAGTTAAGAATTTTTTTTTCTAAAAGCTGTCTTACATGTAATGACTATCAACACAGTGTTTCAACAGCTTTCCTGCATCCTAAATAACTAGCCTACTTCCTTTTCAAGTCAAATCAACTTAAATTTTCTTTGATTATATTTTTTACTTTAATTTTTGTACTTAGTTTTTCAGTGGGAACATGTGGCAGTCTGCTTGGAACCATTCTGCATTGCTCTATGTGCTTTAGGATAACCTGAAATAGTGATTTTTCAAAGATTATAGTGTTTTAAGATTCACTACCATATTGCATCTCCTGGAGAAAACATTTAAAAATATGAAGTTTCCATTTTTTTTCTCTACTATCAAGTTAAATGTGTGTGGAAGAGAGGCAGAGACAGAGAGAGACAGAGATTCAGATATAGATTATAATTGGTGTCAAGTGTGCTTTTATAAGATTAATTCCAGGATATGAAAGGGAGAATTCTAATTCTGTCTTTTGTGTCTTAACAGTAGAACTACTAGATCAACTATTTAGACTAAATATTCTTGTCTCTTTTTTCAGTGAATTGATGAGTTTTTCAACTTTATTAGACAAATAAACCATGTGTTTCCTACTACCTGGAAGACATTGTGTTTTCAGGTCCGGTAGCTTAATAATGTTGGTGTCCTAAATGCAGTAATATGATATAATCATGATTTGGAACTCCAGGTCTTAAGCCAGTTTGGGCTCAAAAAGCACCTGCAAGTTACCCTTTTTACATATATTTTTATTCCTCAACAAGAATATACTTCTCCAACTGATTATCAATAGTAGCATTTTAATTAATTTTACTATCTTCCTTGTTTTTTTATCTTGGTCTTCTTGAGAATAGTTATAATTAAACAAGGAATTATATTTCTATAGTTGTATCTCTTTGTTCTTATAAATATATTTGATGTCCAATTTCTGAAATAAAATTTTAAGTAAATGTATTATCTGATTTAGCTATGATAATAATAGCTAGACTTTTGTGTACTTTACATCATTTTGTAAAGGATTTAAAAAATCAATTCATTTTATTATTGAAAGTTAGTTTGACTTAGTGACCCATTTTCCTATTACTGCTTTGCAATCAGTGTTGGGGCAGACTCTGCTGTGGAAGGTAACAATAATTCTGTAGCTTTTTCAAAATCATAATCTTTGGTATGCATCCTTCATTGCCCTCATATTCATCCCTTTCATTCTCACATTAATTCATCTCCTCTTTTAATTTCATATTACCTTTTATCATCCTCTCCAATCTTCTCTCTTTTTTTTCTTCTCCTTCTAACCCTTCTCACACTCTAATACACTCTCAGATCCTTTTATTTCTTCTCAAAATATTTTGAACCACTAATACAACCCCAAAGTAGATTCACGTTGAAGAAACCATATTTCCTCTCACAGAAGCTTTTTTTGTTGTTAAAAAAAAAACAATGATTTAAATAAGACTTTTTAAAAGTTTCATGATACCATTTAATAATTTCTTTTAGCAAAACAGTTCTCCTTATGGTCAAGTTCAAGGATATAACTTAGAAATAAAAACAAGTTTCAAGATCTACTTTCCAGTCTACTAATATAACATGCTTTTGTTCTTCAATGAATTTATTCACTTAACTATTCAGCACTGTTATTCCCCTTTAATTTTTTAAACAAACTAAATCAATATAACCACAGGTTTCAAATGATGAAAACTATGATTTATCTGAATGATAATCTAGGAGACACAGATAATTTTAGATAATAAAGGGAGGGATGCCTTTCCTGTGTTAAACACAAGTTTTTACTAGTTCTTGTTTTTGTTCAGGGCTGTGATTTCATCAATTTAGGGTTCTCCTGGTATGGAAGCTTATTCCTCTGTTACACACATTCACCTATAGTATGGAATCTTGAAGAACTATGTGAGTCACTGAGAAAGTAAATGACTTAGCCATGGTCACAACAATCTGTGTCTATCAGACACAAGATTTAGGTCTTCCTTATAGCATGGCCTGTGCTCTATCAACTATGCCATTCTGGCTTTTTATAACATGAAACTCAAAGTTATGTCTATATGATGAGAAAAAACTGGTTAATCCATTTAAAAAATCAATTCAATAAAAAGAAGTTTGCAACATTATAGACAAAGTAAGAAGTTGTTTTGTGGTTTTACTTTTTTATATGAAGACAGCCTTATAAAGACTTTTTTTTTCAACAATAACTAGAATGACTGTGATACGTCTGAATGAGTTTAAAGCAACTCGTCGGTGTAGACTATTGGAGAAGTCAAACAATAAATGAAGTTTTAGAAAGTCAGTCAAAGTAGTAGAGAATAGACAAAAACCCTCACAAATGATGGGACATTTCATTTTCAAAGATAATATTGTTTAGCCAGATTGTTTTTTAAATTCAGTGGGAAAGGCAGATAATTTTCGTGCTTCATTTAGAGAAATAAGTTTCAAGCCATCTGACCAGGACATAGTGTATAGAACTGCGGTAGAACTAAACTGACCTGAGCCCATCTGAACTGCTGCAGTATAGTTGATTGATGAGCCAACAAAAGCAGGCAGACTAAATGTTATGATCTGGTCTGATTTATTCTTAGTCATAGAGAAATGGCCAAAGCCCGAGGAAGAAGACTGAAAAAATGACACCATTAACAAAGAAAAATGCAATGACAGGTGATACAACATTGAGATAGGAAGTACTGCCTATATATTTAACTGGTTTGCTTCATTAAAATGAAATTATCAGAACAATATTAGACCTTACTTAGTTAACGTATATCAGCATTGTTTTAACTGTTTAGATTCCCCTTGAAACATACCTTTTCCAATATAAACAACTATGTTGTATAAAAATTAACAATGTTAACTCTTGTAAAAAGTACACAGAATATAATCTATTAGTCTGGAGTTGGGGGGAAATTCTATTTGTCTTTAAACTTTAGTTTTTTGATTGTATCAAACTTTAATGCCTTAATAACTTGAGATCACAGGATTTAGAGAATGACATTCCACTCCCTTATTTTTTTTTATTTTTTTATTTTTTTTTATTTATTTATTTTTTTTAATTTATTTTTTACTGAAAAGGAAATGGAAAGCTTGACAAGTGACTGCCCCAAAGTCAAACAATTAGTTAAAAGCAAAGTAGTGAATCAAAATCTAAATTTCTTGTCTGCAAATTCAGGGCTCATGTCACTAAATCACCCTTTCCTGGGTCTAACATACTTTTAAGTGTAGACCAATTGGTAATAATTCCTTAAGAATGTACCAGTTTTCTAAGGCTACTAATAACCAGAGATGCAATTTGAGGGAACAAAGTATGGGATTACTCATGATTTAACATCGCTTACAACTGAATGATTACAAGAATGCTGTGTTTAACTTTCTGACAAATGAAGATTTTTTTAAACTATCTTCTATTATTAACATTCTTATTGTTTAGAAGACAATTAACTGTTTTCATGCTGGAGTATGGTTTATAATATTCTTCCCAGCAAATATTTATGTCATGGAACCTGGAAACATGTCCAATTCATTTTTCCCTTTCCCCCCCAAAAAATTCATGTCAAAAGTCAAACAATGCATCGGGACAATACTTTTTTAAAGCCACATCTACCTTTTAGGTTTCACTTGATAAATTATGACCTTAAAATTCATCAGTCCTTCTGTAACTTAAAAAAATGGACTAAAGTAAAATTGCATTTGCCCATAACTTTTGTTTAATTTTTGCAGAGGCATCAGAACATTTCAGAAGGATCAACTGACACTGATTTCATTTGTCTAAGTAGATAAATCATCTGTATTGAACTTGTCTCCATCAGTATGACAGTGCTTATTCATGATTCAATTTCCAATTTCCCCCTCTTTTTTCATTTTATGTAGAACTGATGTTTAAACAGGGGAAATCTCAAGGTCATACAGGTCATTCATTTTAATAAGAACCTCTGTAGAAAACAGTGGCAGAAATACATTATAACAGATACTTTCCCTGCCCTGATTCATTAATTTGTATTGAATTTTGGTGACATTGAAACACGGAAAGAAATGATCTTTTTATAAGTGACCAGAGCAGAGAGATAATTTTCTTTTCTTTAAATCTATTCATTCTAAAATCTTATTTTTAGTGTGAGGAATGAGATTCAAGGCAGGGCAGTAAGCTGTTCACTTCTGTAAACAGTTTAATAGTAACTTACAAAGAAACCAATATTTGAAAACAATTAAATAATACAGGGTATATCTATGTCATAATGGAAGAATAGTACAGCCCAAAAATTAAGTCATGACAACAGAGTGGAGATCAGACTCAGAAATATTCTCTTAAATGCTTTTTTTGATGGAATGTTTAGAAAGGACTCAGGACCTGTGATTTTATAAATGGAGGGAGCTATTAGTTTGGGTAGCAGAGGGAGCATCCCACTAATGATTAGACCAGTAGACAATTTTAGAATCTTAGAGAAATATCTCAGAATGCTGAAGGGTTATTTAATTTGCTCATGGTCACATAGCTAATATATGTCAAAGACAGGATTTGAATCCTAGTTTTTTTGATAATGAATGTTGATCAATCACACATCCCCTCTTCAATTCTCGTGAGACCTTAACAAGCCACAAAGAAATTAAACAAACATTTAAGTGGCATATGATTCCTTAGTCTTTTGTAGATCAGGAAGGCACAGTTATGTAAAAAACCAGCATGGCTGATAAACAGACCTCTATAGACTGAAAGAACCTAATAGGAAGTACATCACACAGTCCTCTACTACCAAAAGAATTACCTTAAATTGTTAGTAAAGACTTTTTATGTCAGTGCTAAGAAATTAGAAATCAGAAATTACATAAGCTTAGCCTGTTATTTCTATATAGGCTTTTCTCATTATGATACTGATGATGCATTCTTTCTTGATAGAATTGCATTTCTCTACCTGATGTCAGGGTACATTCTATTATTTTCAAGTATATTGTAATAAAACAAATTTCTAATAAGTCTTGCCAAGTAGAGGTCCTGAAAAAGATCATTTAAAATGTTTGCGATATTTGTGAGCAAATAGACATCCCTGAAATATTTTGAAGGACATTTGTCCTTTTAAGTAGGTTAAACATTTCCCCCAAATTCCATTTATCCAATTAATTTACTTAGCAAGCATTCTTCATAGATGATGTAAAGACAAATTTTAGCTCAACTATTATCCAAGTCATCATAAATTCCAAATTAATGAGTCAAAATTAATGAGTTTATATTCTACCTCTTCTAAGAATGTATATAATTTTATGTAAAGTTGTACTTGCTGATTTTGCTTGCATTACATAATACTTTTGAGTTCTCTTATTTGAATGAAATTTGGCAATTATTTCTTCAATTAAATTGTGTAGATAAAGTAAATAAAAGATTATTAACTATTTGCCATTAAAACTATCTATAAATATTTATATGCCATCCATCATTGTAGTAGCTAGGTGTCTGTATGTTTCTTCTGTGTTATTGCTGAAAATTTAAATGCCAAGCAGTCAGAAAATCCAAATCTATGGTTCCCATGCCAATTATAACTCAGCCTCTTGGCACATCTGGTATGTAGTATTTTCTATTACTGTATAGTATCTTATATTTATGCCTTAATACATATTTGCCTTACAGCACAGTTATGATTCCTACGAGAACTATAACTTTACATTTCATGATGCTCGTTTTAAAATTCTCAGCCATAACATTGCACTAATATGTTTTCTGTCTCTGCTTCCTTGCTTTGTTTTAAAGAATATCTAATGATTGCATTTTAGCCTCCTCATCCGCTAGTGTCAAAATGTATTCCAATGTGTGAATCAGGTCACATTTGAATTTCTAACCTTCATAAATAGGTATAAGCGATTAATCACAAGTGACACCCAGACCAATCTACAAGGAGAATTTTACATAGGACATATTTAGGGCATCAATTGCATTCATTTTTAAAAATCTGTTTTTAGAGCAAAAATTTAGTGTTAGCAAAAATAAGTCATTTTATTATCAAAGATCCCATGCACTATGAACATTTAAAGTTATATATCATGTAATATATTTCCATATGTATACATGTATATTTGTGTATATGTATATATCCATATATTATATTATTATAAATTCCTGATAACCTATTTCAATTAGGTATTGTTTTTATCCTTAATTGAAAAACTTTGTTTTGACACAGCAGGTAGCCCCAAACAATTACTTCCACAAAATGACTTGAACAATTCATTTTAATAAAACTTGAGCAAAGAATTATAATTCAATTAAACTCAAATAAGTTAAATAAGCACTCATTAAGAATTGTCCACATTTAATGCAATGTCACAAAGGCCTGGAGACCCATGCACAAAAAGAAATAGTCATTTACATTAAGGAACTTCTATAATACTTGGAGAATACTGCATGTACATAGGTAAACATAAACATACTATATACAAAATAAGAAAAATAATTTCATGAGTAAGAGAATGTAGCTGTAACTAAACTAATTATCTCCTCAAACTCTATAATAATGGATACTATATTGGATTTGGGGAGAAACCCTAATAACCATTCACTCATATTCATATTGCCAACATTCAAAATTTACTCTGGAAATTTTCACAATATTGTACCTATATAAGTCTACAGAGATTTGGATTAAAGAAGACCTCAGATCCCATACATATACTAAATGTAAATAATGCATCAATGAGCAATAGGAAGGCTTTCTTTTATCTTACCTAAAATATAGAAAACTTAAATGAATCATGGGAACCCCAAACAACTGTAGGACACACATGAAGAACTCATAATAGCCTATAAAACCCAATATCATTCTCCTTCCACCTAGATCAAGAAACTGGTTGAGAGTGAGATACTTTTTCATTTTTGTAGTTTGCTTTTTGTCATAAAAAGGAACAATAGTTTAACTTCAATGTGTAAATCATGATTTTTATTCATTGGTTTGGATTTTTGTTACTTGTTGATTCTTTTTTAATTTATATAATTTTATGCTTTATGTATGACATTCTTTGGCTCTTTATTTTGCATCACTTCATACAGATAATGAATTCTATATATTTGTCATTCCTTTTTATAATAATATTCCATTAGATTCATTAGTCACTATTTAGTTATCACCCAATTTCTGAAAACATGGTTTCTTTACAACATTTTTGTTGTTATAAACAGGGGTAAAATTAATATTTTTGGTAACGAATTGTGGGTTTTAAAATTAATAATCAATAACTAAATATTCTATTTTATAAAGTTTTATTAATAATAACTAAAGCAAAAGAATTGCCTAACTTCAACTTGGTCACAGGTCCAAAAGAGAGAGAGGGAGGAGTTACAGCCACTTAAATACAATCACACAAAACGTGGGACTACAGGAAAATGGAATTTTGGGAAATTCTAAGGGACTTCTGGGGGATGAAGTGCAAAGGCTCAAAATCTCCACTTATACATATCCCCCTGTGATCCTATTGGGAAATCAATTCCTCCAAAAGGATCATGGAAACATAAGCAACTTAAAAATTGCAATAATTTGTGGACAAGAGGAAAAGAGAACAAAACCAATGATTACTAGTTTGACAAAAAGCCAATTTGGGGTCAGTCCCCTTTGGCATAAGAGTATACATTCAAAACAAAGTCATTTCAACACCCCATTGTTCAATTCACACCCCAAAGTTCACTCTGGATATTCTGGAATAGCATGTGGTCTCTGCAGGCATCTATCTTCATGGTGCATTCTGGATTCTGGGAGGTAGGAAGTATCTTATCCTAAAATTGCTCAAAATTAAATCAAAGTTCACAACAATAACTTGGCCCCCCTGAGGTGAATAATAACAAACACGGGGATCACTCAGGGATGCATGGCTGAGTCATGAGGTATATGAAACAATTTGCAAAAGAAAATCAAAAACATAAAAAAATCCAAATAAAAGAGAAAAATAACTTATGGATATAATACAAAATACAAAAGTCATACATCTAAAAAAATCTAAGTAAAGGAAAAATAACTCTATAACAGGTCCTTCAATCAGGGTCCAATTTAAATGATTTAAGCAATTATGCATTTACCCAGTCAGTAGCCAAGACTACCGAAAGTTTGCCAAACTATGGAAGACAGAAAAGGGACTACATTATAGGAGCCAGGTAGGAGCCAAATTTGAGATACTTGGTAGAATGTAGGCCGAGGAAGACCTGCCTTTAATACATGTTAAACAGCCGCAACCTCAAACCCAAAACAAGTTCAAGTCCTCTTGTCTTGACTCAAAATTATATCAATCCCACCAGGGTTGGTTGGTCTCTTTGACCTTGTGCTCAATTGGCACTATGCAGTTTAGCTTTGTGCTTCTTTGGCACTGTGCAATTGTTCTTTTTGTATTCTCTTGTCCTGGAATCAGACAGAATCATAAAGCAAAGTCTCATAATTTTTTTAAAGAATCAGTGGAATCATTTTTATAGTCTAAAGCTTTTAGGGCATGCATATTAGAACAAATATATTTAAAACTTACATTACTGCAAAATAAAATTTTTAAGAAAAAATTTTCTCAATACTGTTGACATGTGCAAAAAGGAGAGAAAAATAAAACTCAGATACTATATTGCATATGCAAGAAAAAAATCTAAGTTTTTAAAAAAGTTTTAAAAATCAAAAATATATATTTTAAAATCAGTGATAAACTGAGTCAGCCATGTGTGAGTACAAAATGATTTTCAGAATAAAACAGTAACACAGTAGATAATGAACATTCAAAGTACCAAAGTCCCCAAAATTCACAATAGCCCAGTTAATTACAATAGCAAATGAACCCACTATCATATATCACCTAAGTTGCTGTATTACATAAAAAACCTATGAACTGATGAATATTTGTCACAATTTTTACGGATGCAGCAAATCTTTCAACTTTGGAAAACATATTTTTAAACAAAGTAAAACTTATTTGGGTCTAGAACATCATCAAGAAATCTAGATTGTCTAGATTGTTCTGATGGAAGTAAATAAAAATGAAGAGTTTTGCAAGAGCTCTTTTTTTCAGCTTCCTGATACATATAAACACCTTGGTAGGAACATTTCTTTGTTTCTCTACCTTTAATACAACATTCTTTATAATATATATGTATATATAAAATATAAAATATCATTCATTCAGAAACTACAAGTTACTAAAATTATTTATGAAGACCTCTTAAAATCACAATTAAATTCTCTAAAGGTTGTATATAACTTTTAACCAGTTTTGTTGAAATCCATCAATCATCATCTATGTGGAATTAACAAAGGCAAAATGTGATCTTCAATGGATCTAGTAACAAGGGTTTTAGGCAAGATGTTCATGGGCTTATACAGGGATATGTTGTTTTTCAGCAGAAGTAAAGGTACAAATTAAAGATCAATTAAGGCAACACACAGCAGCTAAAAATGATTCAGTATAACAGAAAGATATTGACTAAATTAATACAGATGAACAAAAAAAATTAAACCTTAAATCAATCAATAAATACAATGATTTAAACAAAGGTGGCAGGCAGACAGTGCAGTCAAAATCCCTTTCACCAATCCCAAGCTGTATTTTTGAAGTCAAGTTAAAAAAAGAAAACAAAACTGACTGATAGCCAAGTAATAAAGCAAAGAGATAAAGGAAAGAGATTTCACAGAAGTTTTTTGAGGGTTTTCTCACCAAATTCGTGGTCAGCCATAAACTGTAAGAATTAAATTAATGAATGTCATAAACTGTTATATTTAAAATAGTTGATGCTATAAACTGTAATAAGTTAAATAGTGGGAGCTATAAACTGTGGCAGTTAAAAGAGTTGGGGTTGTAAACTGTAAGAGTTAAAATGGTTGAAGATATAAACTGTAGTGAGTAAAATAGTGGAAGATAGAAATTGTGATAGATATAAGAGTGGGTGAGTAAATTTGTGACCGCAGAAAATATGTTTCACTACAGTGTCTTGGTTTTAAATCAAATATAAGGTGGTCATCAGGGAAATATTCCCAATTATGAATATACCCAAGTCAACTGGATTTTATAGAGAATTTAATTAATAATACAATGAGGAATTAAAGAAAATAGAGAAAGAGAGAAAAAGGAAATAAGTATGAAGGGCTTTAAGCCAACATGACCTAGACCTGAGTCTTAAGAGAGAGAGATCTGTCAGTCAGACTTTTATCACTCACCACAAGGTCTGTCTAAGCAAGGATTCTAGTGACAGAGTCTCCTCAGAGAGAGTTCCAGCCAGAGTCCTCCTCAAAGAGCCTTCCAGCTAGAGACTGTTTCAAAGGGCCTCTCTCAAGAGCCTCCAGAAGGACAGAGTCCCCTTAGAGGAGTGCCAGCGAGACCTCCTTAGAGATTGTCCTCCAAGAGCTTCCCTTCTCCAGAGCCTCCTTAGAGATCTTCCTCAAAAGGATTTTTCTCAAGTAATGTTCCAAAAGGATCCATCCAAAAGGATTTCTTTTCAAGAGATTCTGCTTTTTCTTATATAGGGGGTTTTCTCCTATGTCACCTCCCCTAAGTTCTTCCATCTACCAATCACAGTAGAGGTTTTCCAAGGGACAGCCCATTCTGAATTCACTACTGGGTCAACTAATGCCTTTAGTACATTTGAACCAGAAAAAATTTCTGAATAAGTTTTCACCTCTTTGCTCCTGGCAAGTTTACAAGTTGCCTGACCTTTAATAGGTACTTAGCACCCCATTGTATTAATTCTAAAAATAGGCATGGCTTAAAGAACTTTTTGCCTCACTATAAGTATGGGCCCAAGTACCCTCATTGTTTAGCAAAGAGTTCTCTCCCCCAAAGCAGTCTCAAGTATGGGTGGAGCAGAGGTCCTCCCATTTCTGATCCCAGTAGAGTTCTCACATCCAAATGTGGAATGTTCCTAATAGGGAATTGTTCCAATTGAGAATTCCCCCATGGGGAAATTTTTAACATTCACAAGTCTGAGAAATTTCAAGATTTACAGTAACAGACTTCTAAACTAGGAGTCCAGGATCAGCTTAAAAAAAATCTGCTTAAAAATTAGAAAGTGTGGGGTTCTTTTCTCCATGCTGAAAAATGACTATGGCAAACTAAAAACATACACATGGAGTGTGGAAAGGGATTGGGGTGGAAGAATTATTACACGTCACCCTTTGTTGAAAAAAAATGGCTGGAATTGATAAGCTCTTGTGGTGGGTCTGGTCTCGGCAAGAGGAGGCTCCAAGCTGGGTGGAGAGCGGTGAAGAATGCTGGCCGAGCAGGTGGTCAGGAGAAATAGAAGGCAGTAGCATATGGCAGGGCAGGGCAGGAGCACAGGCACACCCCACCACCAGACCTCATGGTGGGCACTGATGGGGCAAACTTACTATCTTTACTATATGGCTATCTGCTCAAAACTTTGAGAATTCATAATCATTTAGTGGCAAACCAAAATGTGGGTTTTAAAATTAATAATCAATCAATAAATAAATATTATATTTTATAAAGTTTTTTAATAATAACTAAAGAAAAAGAACTGCCTGACTTTAGCCCGGTCTCAGGTCCAAATGAGAGAGAGGGAGCACTTACAGACACTTATATACAATAACGCAAAATGTGGGAACAATGGAAAATGGAATTTTGGGAAATTCTAAGGGTCTTCTGGGGGATGAAGCCCGAAGGCCCCAAATCTCCATTTATACTAAAGAGTTATTTTGGACTGTTAACTACTTTCTTAGAAAATAAGTAATACAGGAGAATTACTGAATCAAAGAGTATGAACAATTTTGTATCTTGGAAAGTTCCAAAATACTTTTCAAAATATTTAGACCAATTCAGTTTTATCAGCATGAATTACCTAGGCAAGCCCTTAGAAAATAATAGGGAACGTAAGTACTTTTTCATTGGGAAAGGTTTTTGTTTACTGGTAAATGGTAAATTTGCTAATGGGTAAGGTCATTGTGACCATATCTATGACTACAGATTTATTAATATATCGGTTCAGGTCACAAAAGCACAACGTATTACAATGCACTATGCTGTCAATTCTCTTGTCATGAACAATCTCCTTCAGTCTTGACCACTGTACAATTTCTTTGTTACTCTTGCTAACATCTCTCTAACCAACAAACTCTTTCCTAAAGAGATTTGTGTCACTTGCACACACACATACACATAAACAAATATACACACACACTGTACATTATCTTTCTCATCTCTCATTCATTTGTACACAAGGAAGAGAGAATAACATCTACTTATATATGTCTGTTTTCTTTGATTTAATAGACACTTTTAGATAATTTTGGTTTTCATCTCTTGTCCATAGAGTACCTCATCTATTAATTGACTCATTATAAACATATAATAAATGTTTGTTATTTAATTGATCAATTGATGAAAAAATCTTAAACTCTCAAATAATATATTGAGTAAGGAAGAAAGGATAGAAACAATTCTGCTAAAGATAATGGCAAAAATGAGACAATAAATATTACTGAATTCAGATGAAGCAATTTTCAGATGACATATTAGTATCCCTTAAAATTTGTTAACATAATTTTAAAATTACCAGTGATTTGAGAATGTAAATAATCTAGAAAATTAGCACACTGACAACCCAAAAAATTAAAAAGAAATTTTCATATAAAAACCATATAACTGTTCAAGAGCAGTAAGAGCTATTTTTGAAATGATTAATGAAATTAGCAAATTATTAGTTAAAATAATTAAGGAAAAAGCAAACCATCACATCATCATCAAAAGGTGATAGTTTTGTTTCATCTTTGCAATTTTTATTCCTTTCTTTTTCTTTAGCCACTATTTTGAACACTGATTGTGACAAAGGATATCCTTGCTTCAATTCTGATCTTATTGGAAAGACTTCTAGCTTATCCCCATTTCATATAATGTTTGCTCTAGACATTGACTATCATATTAAGGAAAGTTTCATGTATTCTTGTGCTTTTTATTATTTTAAATAGGAATGGCTATTGTATTTTGTTAATTTTTTTCTGCTTCTGTTAAAGTAATCATGATTTATATTGTTTTGTCATTATGATAAATTATACTTATTATTTTCCTAATTTCAAACTAACTTTTAGAACCTGGTATAAATCCTAGTCATACTGTATGATCTCTATGACATATTGCTATAATCACATTATTAGTAGCTTATTTAAAATGTTTTACATCAATATTCAGTGAGGAAATCAGTCTATGTAGCTTTCTTTCTCTTTTTGCATTCTCCCTGGTTTAGATAACAAGAGTGTATTTATGACATAGAACAAGCTCAGTGGGATTCAACACATTTTTTTCATGAAATTTATATGGAACTAGAATTAACTGTTCTTTGAATGTTTGATAGAATTTGCTTGTAAATTTTCTTTTTTCCTGGGGATATTCTCTTAGGGATTTCTTTCATAGTTTATTCAATTTATTTTTCTGAGATTTATTTACTTAAATGTTCTATTTTCTTTTTTAATCCAGGCAATTTAAACTTTTTACAAATATATATTCATTTAATTTAGGCTATCAGTTTTATTGGCATAGTTTGGTAAAATAGCTCCTAATAATTGCTTTTCCTTTTTTCACTATTTGAGAGTTTGCTTTCCTTCTTTCAATTTTTAAAAATCCATTTTAGTCAATAACATCTATTTTATTATTTTTAAAAGTTTCTAGTTCCATATGTTAGATGGATGTTTATTTTGTTGACCTTCAATTACCTTAGTTACTCCTTTGACTTTTATGGATTTCTATCTTGATGTTTAATTGTGGATTTTAATTTTTTTTTCTATTTCTTAGTAGCATGCTCAAATTATTAATCTACTTTTTTGTTGAATTTAGTGTTTAGATTATACATCACTCTTCAGGTATTGGCTCCATCCCACAAATTTAGTCTTTTGTCTCACTGAGTTCATTATCTTCAAGGAAATTTTAGTTCTTCTGATTTTTTTCTTTCACCTACCTATTTTTATGACTAAATTGTTCAGCCTCCAATTATGTTTAAGCTATGCTTCAAGACTTTTTATTAAATATATTTTATTGCATCATGGTAAGGAAAAGATGAATTTAATATTTCTATTTTTTCATATATACATTTCATTTTTATGACCTAATATATGGTCAGTTTTTTGAAGGTGTCATGTACAGATATAGACAGATATACTCCTTTTCTACTCTCATTTAATATTCTCCAGAGTATTCCAATTATACTTGTTTGAAGACCCCTTGTGACAATAAATTTTCATGGGTTACATATGCCATCTTCCCATATATAAATATATATATGGAATATATACAGTTAATATATATATAAACAGGAATATAAACAGTTAAACCCTATTTAGTCCATTAAAATTCCTGACATGCGTACCTTCTGATGCTTCTCATAAATTCTGTGTTTGAATATCAAAACAAACCCACATAAATCATCAACATTTCTATATATTTCCAATACATCTCAGCAGCAAGAGTTAGAAAGAAAAATTCCATTTAAAATCATCCTAGACAACATAAAATACTTGGGAATCTATCTGCCAAGACAAACACAGGAACTATATGAACACAACTATAAACACTTTCAACACAATTAAAACTAGATCTAAGCAATTGGAAAGACATTAATTGCTCATGGGCAGGATAGGCTAACATAATAAAAATTACAATCCTAACCAAATTAATTTACTTATTTAGTGTCATACCTATCAAACTACCAAGAAACTATTTTTACTGAGTTAGAAAAAATTATAACAAAGTTCATGTGGAGGAATAAAAGATCAAGAATGTCAAGAAAAAGAATGAAAAAAATGTGAAGGAAGGGGACCATTGTTAAGGGCAAAATTTAGGGTTGAGACTGAATATTTTTTTTTGTCACCAGGGATTTAAATTCTAAATCCCAATGAAATATTCAAGTCAGAATGGAATTTTATGGTGGTTTATTTACAATAGAAGGAAGAAATTAAGAATGAGAGGGGTGGAAGGGAAGAAGATCTGCTACGGCCTGTTCTGAGCCAGGGGGAATTCAGAGGCCTCAGTCAAGGGGCCTGCCCAAAATATTAAATCTAGCTCTGCTTCCAGCCATGAGACCTCCTCCAAGATGAGGGGCATCCTTGGAGGCTGGTGCCTCCAGAAAGGTCAAGGAAAAGAGGAGTCAGCCTTAACACTCACCACGTGATCATCTCAGAGAAGCAGTCTGAGATCTCATGCTCCAGCTTCTCCAAGGTCAAGTTCCACAGCCAAGTCCCTCTCATAGGAAGTGACACAAAATGTAAAGGCAGTTCTTTAAGTCACTTCCTGTGTTTCACATGTACCAACATTGGCTTAAACATGGCTTTGGACAGCTGAGGGGTTCAGTCAATTGTTTCTGATTTGTCACTTGATAGCACACGCAGGTCATAGACCTTCCTCCCCCACAGTTAATCCTTAATTGGGGGTGTATACATTCCTAGTTGCTAAAATTCTAAAGACTAAGCAGGTTGGAATAAATCTAAAATTCATAGTGTGCAGTACCAGGTCTCAAACTATACTATAAAACAGTGGTCATCAAAACAATATGATACTAGCTAAGAGGCAGAAGGGAGGATCAGTGGATAGACTTGGAGTAAATGACCTTAGCAAGATATTGTAAGATAAACACAAAGATCCCAGCTTTGGGGACAAGAATTCAGTATTTGACAAAAACTGCTGGGAAAACTGGAAAACACTATGGAAGAAATTAGGTTTAGATTAACGTCTTACACCCTATACCAAGATGAATTCAGAATGGGTGAATGACTTAAATATAAAGAAGGAAACTATAAATAAATTAGGTGAATATAGAGTAGTTTCCCTGTCAGATCTATGGGAAAGGAAAGAGTTTAAGACCAAGCAAGAGATAGAGAATATTACAAAATGTAAAATGAATAACTTTTATTACATTAAATTGAAAAGGTTTTTACAAACAAAAATAATACTAACAAAATTAGAAGGGAAGTGAAAAGGATAATTTTAGCATTGTTACCTAAACTATATTAATTATTGGTCACTATGGATATCCAAAATAAAAAAATATCCAAGTCAGATGGAAATTTATGGTGATTTAATTAATATAGTGGAAAGAAATTAAGAAAAAAGGAGAAGGAAAGGGTATAGGATTTCTCCTGCCTGGCTTGAGCCAGGGGGAAGACCAGAGACTCTAGAAAGGTAAGGTTTTGGAGAGTAAGGTAGAAGGAATCAGCCTGAATTCCAAGAGCGCTCAGCCAAGATGTCTGAACCTGAATCAGCTCAAGGGCAAAATCACTGCCAAAACTCAGACAAATAGCTGCCACCATGCCAAGATGTCAGAATGCTTAGCACACTGCTAGCCAGAATCGCCTCTCAAGGGAAAGAGGGCAAAGAGAGGAAATGACATGCTTTATATAGACAGTTTTACATCACTTTCCTGTGTCTCATCTGTACTAATGTTAGGTTAGCTTGACTTAGGACAGCCCAGGGGTTTGTCAGCTGTTTCTGAACATGTCTGTTGAAGGTCATCTTCTTAAATATTTAATCCTTGAGTATGGGTGCAGACATTCCTGACCTCATTAAACTAAATAGGGTGGAGCAATGTAGAGTTCCTAAGATCTGATTCTGTTAGACCAAGTATCTCCATTGTTACAAATCAGGAAATAGCCAAATCAAATCATCTAAAGTACAGTCAAAGTAGGGTGGAGTAGTTTTAAAAATCACAGAAGTAATAAATTGGGGAAAATATTTATAACAAAAACCTCTGACAAAGGTCTAATTATTCAAATTTATAAGGAGCTAAACCAATTGTACAAAAAATCTCAAGTGATTCCCCGACTGATAAATGGGCAAAGGACATGAATAGGAAATTTTCAGATAATGAAATCAAAACTATCAATAAACACATGAAAAAAATGTCCTAAACTCTATAATCAGAAAAATGCAAATCAAAACAATTCTGAGATACCACCTCACACCTAGTAGGTTGGCTAACATGACAGCAAAGGAAAGTAATAAATGTTGGAGGGGATGTGGCAAAATTGCAACATTAATGTACTGCTGGTAGAGTTGTGAATTGATCCAACCATTCTGGATGGCAATTTGGAGCTATGCCTGAAGGGCATTAAAAGACTGCCTGCCCTTGTAAAAAAATTTTATTTGTCATATGACAAAAACAACTGCAAAAAAAAAAAACTGTATAAAAAATTTAAAGGTTTAAAAAAAATTGGGTTGTAAAATTTAGTTACAAGAAAATAAAATGTTTCAAAAATTAGGAATCAAAATTATGAAAGAGAAAATGCCCCCCATTGAGAAAGGCTTGATCAAATCTTTTCTTTTTTTTCCTTTTCCTTTTTTTAATTTTTATTTGGTCAATTTCAAACATTATTCCTTGGTTACAAAACTCATATTCTATTACTCTCTCCTCCAACCCCCTCCCATAGCTGACACGCAATTCCACTGGGTATTACATGTGTCCTTGATCAGAACCCATTTCCATGTTGTTTGGATGTTCATTTAGAGACTACATCCCCAATTATATCCCCTCGATCCATGTAATCAAGCAGTTGTTTTTCTTCTGTGTTTCTACTCCCATTGTTTTTCCTCTGAATGTGGATAGGGTTCTTTCTCATAGATCCCTACAGGTTGTTCCAGAACACTGCATTACCACTAATGGAGATGTCCATTAAATTCGATTGTACCATTGTGTATCAGTCTCGGGGTACAATGTTCTCCTGGTTCTGCTCCTCTAACTCTGCATCACTTCCTGGAGGTTGTTCTGGTTCCCATGGAATTCCCCCACTTTTTTATTCCTTTGAGCACAATAGTATTTCATCACCAACAGATACAACAATTTGTTCAGCCATTCCCTAATTGAAGGGCATCCTCTCATTTTCCTATTTTTTGCCACCACAAAGAATGTGGCTATGAAAATTCTTGTATATGTATTTTTCCTTATTATCTCTTTGGGGTACAAACCAAGCAGTGCTATGGCTGGATCAAAGTGCAGACAGTCTATTATCGCACTTTGGGCATAGTTCCAAATTGCCCTCCAGAATGGTTGGATCAATTCACAACTCCACCAGCAATGAATTAATGTCCCGACTTTGCCACATCCCCTCCAGCATTCATTACTTTCTTCTGATTTCATGTTAACCAATCTGCTACGTGTGAGGTGGTACCTCAAAGTTGTTTTGATTTGCATCTATCTGGTTAGAAGAGATTTAGAACACTATGTCATGTGCTTATTAATGATTTTGATTTCTTTGACTGAAAATTGCCTATTCATGTCCCTTGCCAATTTATCAATTGTAGAATGGCTTGTTTTTTTGTACAATTGATTTAGTGCTTTGTAAATTTGAGTAATTAGACCTTTGTCAGAGATTTTTGTTATGAAGTTTGTTTCCCAATTTGTTATTTCCCTGCTAATTTTGATTACATTAGTTTTGTTTGTACAAAACCTTTTTAATTTGGTGTAATCAAAATTATTGATTTTACATTTTGTGACTCTTTCTAAGTCTTGCTTGGTTTTAAAATCTTTCCCTTCCCAAAGGTATGACATGCATACTATTCTGTGTTCACATAATTTACTTATAGTTTGCTTCTTTATGTTCAAGTCATTCACCCATTCTGAGTTTATCTTGTTATATGGTGTGGGGTGTTGATCCAAGCCTAATCTCTCCCATTCTGCTTTCCAATTTTCCCGGCAATTTTTATCTAATAGTGGATTTTTTCCCAAAAGTTTGCTGCATCTCATAAGGTTTGAAAGGATGTCTCATCATTGTCATTTTCTTCAATGAAATTATTATTTGTTTCTATGATTTGTTCTCTAACAAACCAATTTTGGAGAATCATATTATTTAATTTCCAATTAATTTTTGATTTGGCTCTCCATGTATCCTTACTGATAATTATTTTTATTGCATTATGGCCTGAAAAGATTGCTTTTATTATTTCTGCTTTTCTGCATTTGTTTGCCAAGTTTGTATGATCTAGGACATGGTCAATCTTTGTGAATGTACCATGTGCTACTGAAAAAAAGGTGTACTCCTTTTTGTCCCTATTTCTTTTCCTCCATATATCTATTAAATTTAAATTTTCTATGATTTCATTCACATCTTTTACCTCTTTCCTATTTATTTGATTTATCTAAATTTGATAGTGCTAGGTTCAGGTCTCCCACTAGTATAGTTTTACTATCTATTTCCTCCTTCTATTCCACTAGTTTCTCCTTTAGAAATTTAAATGCTATATCATTTGGTGCATACATTTTGATTGCTGGTATTTCCTCATTATCTATACTCTCTTTTATCAGGATGTATTTTCTTTCCTTATCCCTGTTAATCAGATCTATTTTTACTTTGGCTTTTTAAGATATCATGATCACACCTCCTGCCTTCTTTCTATCATTTAAGGCCCAATAGGTATTGCTCCAACCTTTAATTCTAACCTTATGAGTATCTACCTGCTTCATGTGTGTTTCTTGTAGACAACATATGGTAGGATTTTGGATTCTAATCCACTCTACTATTCGTTTACATTTTATGGGTGAGTTTATCCCATTCACATTCAAAGTTATTATTGTCCCTTGTGAATTCCCTAGCATTTTGATATCATCTCCTAGTTCTGTGCTTTCTTCTTTTGCTATATCCTTTTAAACCAGTGGTTTACTTTTAATCAGTCCCTCTAATCCCCTCCTTTAATATGCTTCCCTTACTGACCCCTCCCTTTTTGTTTCCTTCTTTTTTTAGGTTCTGTTAAGTTCCCTCCCCCCTCTCCTTCCCTCCGTATTTTTACTCCCTCTCCCCCAACCCCTTATTTTTCCCTTCTCACTTACCCCATAGGATAAGATAGAATTCAAGATCCTAATGGATCTAGATGGTCTTCCCTCTCAGAATTGATTTCCCTGAGAGTAAGGTTTAAGTATTACCTATCAGTATTCTCTTCCTCTCCTTCTTATAAGAGTATTATTCCCCTCCCCTTCCCATGTGTATCTTTGTGTGATAAAGATTATCCTATTTATTTTATTTTTTCAAGTATCTCTTGGTGCCATCTTTGATTCCTCCCCACCCTTTTACTTTTTTTACACATCATCTTATAGCCCTTAATGCCTCAAATTCTTCCTGTAAGTGATTATTCTGATTACTATTATAATGAATACAATTTTTGAGTTACAAATAACATTTCCCCCATATATATATATATATATATATATATATATATATATATATAAACATATATAATTTGATCTAATTTCAGCTCTTAATGAAGAGATTTTGAATTTAAAAAATACATTTTCCCCTTTTCCATCTCTTTCTTATTTACCTTTTCATGTTTCTCTTCATCTTTGTTTTTCTTTTCTTTCCACTTAGTTCTGGTCTTTTCTTTACAAATACTTGGAAATCTTCTATTTAGTTTAATGCCCACACTTTCCCCTGGAAGTATCTCATCAGTTTTGATGGATAGGAGATTCTTGGTTGAAGACCCAATTCTCTTGCCTTTCTGAATATCATGTTCCAGATCTTGAGGTCCTTTAGTGTGGAAGCTGCCAGGTCTTGTGTGATCCTGATTGGTGCTCCTTGGTATCTGAATTGTCTCTTTTTGGCTTCTTGTAGAATTTTCTCCTTACTTGAATGCTCTGGAATTTGGCATTTATATTCCTGGGAGTTGTCTTTTGGGAATTTAGTGTAAATGGTGTTCTATGAACTCTTTTAATGTCTATTTTGCCCGCTTGTTCAAGAACATCAGGGCAGTTTTCTTGGATGATTTCTTCTAGTATGATGTCAAGATTTCTGTTTATTTCTGGCTTTTCAGGTATACCAATGATTCTCAAATTATCTCTCCTTCCTCTGTTTTCCTGATGTCATCCTGTCAGTGAGATATTTTATATTTTCTTCTATTTTGTCAGTCTTTTGACTTTGCTTTATTAATTCTTTCTATTTTCCAAGATCATTGGTTTCCAGTTGCCCAATTCTGGTCCTTTAGACCTGGTTTTTCTGTTATAATCTTTTAGTTTTCTACTTTAATCTTTTAATTTCTCTGTGAATTATTTCCCACTTTTCTTGCCAGAAGGCTTCCATCTTTTTGATAATCTCCAATTTAAATTCTTCCAGAGGTTGTGGACAATTTCCATTTTGGGAGGAAGGTTTTGGGTTTATTTGAATTTCCTCCTGTAATTCCTCTGTAGCCTGGATTTTTCCTCCATAAAATTTTTCAAGAGTCAGAGCCTTTTATTTTTTTTTTTTCTTGGAAGTTATTTGTTGCTCCTGTGCATAATTTGCCATCATTGTGGAGGTTTTCCTTCCCTTTTTAGTCAGAAATCTGAGTGAGATGGGTAGGCTCTCTGTGTATGGAGTCAAGGAGAAAGGATTTTGCCTGAGAAAAGCTCTCAAATATCTGCAGCTTCTGCTGTTCTCTGCCCTTTTCTGCGATTCCTTGCTGAGAGTGCCCACGGTCTGTTCTCCCCAGTCCTTTGAGGTTTTAGGTGTAGCTGCTCTCAGGGGTAGGTCTTTTGTGGTCTTAGTCAGCTACCCAGGATCTAGAGGTGGCCCTTACTCACTCTAGAGATGCCCCTCTCTCACTTGCTGATTCTGGGGGTGCACTGGCTCTGACTCTGGTTCTGTAGGTGGGTTGGGGGAGGGTAGATCAGTTCATGATTTGTTGTGAGTTTTTTCACCCCCTTATAGTGTGGAAATGCCCAGAGCACATGTACCTTCAATGCTGCGGCCTACTGTAGAGTCCCTTCCTTCTCATGAATTTGGAACTTTTTTGTCTTTTGTGGTATTCTATATCAGTGGGTGCTGAGGAGAGGAAGCATTCTGCTTCTAAACTGCCACCATGCTTACCCAGAAGTCCCCAACTGCCTACTCTTTGATCCAGCCATAACACTGCTGGGTTTATACTCCAAAGAGATAATAAGGAAATAGACTTGTACAAAAATATTTATAAAAGCACTTGTTTTGGTGGCAAAAAAACTGAAAAATGAGGGGATACCCTTTGATTGAGGAATGGCTGAACAAATTATGGTATCTGTTAGTGATGGAATACTATTGTGCTCAAAGGAATAATAAACTGGAGGAATTCCATGGAAACTGGAATGACCTCCAGGAATTGATGCAGAGTGAAAGGATGTAGACTCTAAATGTTCACCTTAGTGTAAGTATTAATTATAAAGAAATAGATCTTGATCAGTGAAACTTGTAAAACCCAGTAGAATTGCTCATTGGCTACAGGAAGGGAATGAAATGAGGGGAGGGAAAGAACATGATCTATGAAACTATGGGAAAATATTCTAAATTGATTAAATAAATAAATTTAAATTCTTTTTTTTTTAACCCTTACCTTCCGTCTTGGAGTCAATACTGTGTATTGGCTCCAAGGCAGAAGAGTGGTAAGGGCTAGGCAATGGGGGTCAAGTGACTTGCCCAGGGTCACACAGCTAGGAAGTGGCTGAGGCCAGATTTGAACCTAGGACCTCCCGTCTCTAGGACTGGCTCTTAATCCACTGAGCTACCCAGCTGCCCCCATAAATTTAAATTCTTAAAAAAAGAAAGAACAACTGACCCTGCAAATTGAGAAGACTAATATAGGGTGGGGGAAATGGATATTTAATGAAATAGATAACTTTTAAGAACTCTTTTTAAAATTTATTTTAAAATATTTTCCTTATTTATATGATTCATATTCTTTCCCTCCCCTATTCCCTCCTCCCTCCAAGAACCAACAAGCCATTCCATTGGGTTATACAAATGTTATCTATGGACGCCTATTTCCATATTATTCACTTTTCCTATAGAGCAATCTTTTAAATCCTAAATTTGAAATCACATATGCATACATACATGTGATAAATGATGTGATATGTTTTCCTTAGCATTTCTACTCCCTTAGTTCTTTCTCTCTATGTGGTTAGCATTCTTTCCCATATGTCCTTCAGGAGTATTAGGGCTTGTTTCATTGCTACTAGTAGCAAAGTCTATTACATTGGATTATTCCACAATGTTTTACTTTATGTGTACAGTGTTCTTCTAGTTCTGCTCATTTCACTCTGTATCATTTCATTGAGGTCCTCCCAGTTCATATAGAAATCCTCCAGATCTTCATTCCTTACAGCAAAATAGTATTCCTTCACCATCATATACCATAATTTGTTCAGTCATTCCCCAATTGAGGGACAACCCTTCATTTTCCTTTTTTTTTTTGCCACCACAAAGAGCAGAGCTATGAATATTTTTGTACGAAGATTTTTCCTTATTATCTCTTTGGAGTACAAACCTAATAGTGTTTTTGCTGAATCAAAGGATATGTGTTATTTTAAAGATTTTTGCATATAATTCCAAATTGCCTTCCAGAATGGTTGGATCACTTCACAACTTCACCAGCAATGCATTATTGTCCAAATTTTGCCACACCCCTCCAACATATATTACTTTTCTGTACTGTCATTTTGGTCAGTCTGCTAGGTGTGAGGTGGTACCTCAGCTTTGTTGTTATTATTGTTTTTGTTGTGTTTTTTTAGTTCATTCTTCTAGCCTATTTCTTGACTTTGTACTTTATGCCTACTTTTCTTGATTTTGTTTTTGAGATTGCATATATTACTTGAACTTCTGCTTTTTTAATGTCCTTTTTCCTACTTTCCTAGCTCACTCTTGGAATGTGGAAATGTTCATGCTTCACAAGTTTTGTGGTCTAGGGAGAGATCTGTTCATTACTTTTTAGCTTAAGCTCTACAAGTTACTGACTCAGTTTTGCGTCTTTTGACTTACATGTGGTTGTTTCCATAGACTATGGGTGGATTTGATCACTGTTAACCCCCTAAGGGCTTCTTCTGGTTCACAGCAACTCAACTGTTGAGTATCCAACATTAGCATTGGTTATTTCACTGTAGTTTTAGGTATTCAGCTAAATTTACAACTAAATCATTGGTCTGTTCTAGACTCTTAGCAACATAACAAAATGTCCAGAATTTTTTCTTTGCTTAGTATGAATTAAGTAATTCTACTTTCTCAAAATCATTCCTCTCAGCTATGGATCTTTGACTAAAAATGGGTGACAGAGCTATCAGATGCACCTATTGCTGCTCCTTGTACTAGTTTAGGAGAACCCTGTGACTTCTTTCTGCCCTCATGTTTTATCTCAACTCCTTTTTGTCCACAAGCACTGGAAGGATCCACATCCCTGCTACCACTGCAATTCTCTGCTCTTGGTCAGCTCCTACCCCAATGTCTAAAGGCTTTTCTTCCTAAATCTTCCCAAGCTGCTCTGGTCTAAAAAATGACTCACTGACTTTTTTCTCTCCATACTAGAATTTGGTCTGTGTGTTTTTTTGTTTTGTTTTGTTTTGTTTTGTTTTTTAGTTTGTTGGGGAGGAAATATGCTGAGTAATGCCTCCCTTCACTCTGCCATCTTTGTCTCAAAGCAATTTGAAATCAGAAAAAAATCAGAGAGTTAGTTCAAGAAAAAAGTTCAGTGCTCTCAGCAAAATGACAATTTACTTTACTCAGGCAATCCTCAGAATCGAATACTCTAAATAGCAACATAGCAAAGATAGTTATACAGATTTATGCTCCTTAAAGGAACAAACTTTCAGATGACTGGATAAATATATCCAAATACTTTAACTGTTGATCTGTAGCCTAGAATCAATTTGACAACGAAGTAAATACATTTGAGTCTTAAATGACAAATAAGACCAGTTCTGTTATAATAGCATTGTGTTGTATGTATGTGTGTGTATGTGTGTGTGTCTAGACCCAATTTAAAATATCCAATTAATAGATACAAAGATCTCAGCAATTTTCCCCTCAAATTGTCTTTACTACTTAATACTGATAAGTGCTAGATATCTACTTTCTTTACTTTCTGTTTCAGAAGAAAATAATTCTCTAAATTCATGTGATTTGCCTTCATAGTTTTTTCTTTTTTTGGTGTTGATTATGTCTAATAATAATTCCTGCAACATCACTAGGGAAATTAATAAATATCAATCAAAATCTAGTGGTGTCTTGGCATTATATGAAACTAAAGAGAAAATGTCTGCTGTTCTACCATCTTAATGTATTATCAAAGAGTTTCCAGATAGACAAAGGAGTTGTTCAACATTTTTTTATCTGTCTATAGTCTCCCTATTAATTGGGAGAGTTTAATTTGTATTTTAAATCTTTATAAATGAATCCTTTGCTTTTTTAAGTATGGATATGTGTATGTATGGGTATAAAATAAATAGCTATTCTGTACCTAATCTGCATTGCATATTGAATACCATTCCTCTCTTTTGAGTAATACCTTAGACATGATCTAAACCTGACCTTAATATGATATTCCCTGGATCTATGGGTTGGGAGTATGAAGAATCAAAGACAAGAAAAGAAGAGCTTGAATTAAACCCTGGCTACAAGATCTAAGAGCTAGGGCCTCTTAACATGAAAGATAAAACCAATCTTCCTCAGACAGCAACTGCCCTGTAGGCAACTAGTTGCTCAGACTACTGGGTCTGGAATCAAGAAGACCTGAAGTCAAATCTAGCCACAGATACTTATTACTAGTGTGCCCCTGGGCAAGTCACTTAATCTACTTGCCTCATTTTTCCCAGTTGTAAAATGAAGATGCTAAAAGCATCTACCTCCCAGAGATGGTGTGAGGATCAAAGGAAATATTTGTAAAGAGCACATTGTACAGTCTAGTTCATAGAAAACACTATATAAATGTTGACTCTCTCCTTCCCTTCTTCTACCTGTTTTTTAAATCATAGTGGTTTGTCATGAATTGTTGAGGCTCTTGCTATGTTTGTTTGAAGTTTGAGCTTGTTTGGGATTTTGCTCTTAACTATTAAAAATGACTGAATTTAGTTATTTAATCATGGGCTTCAGTACTCTGTATTTGAAAGTGTTGCTCTTCTGTATTATAGCCAGAAACTAATTATATCTAAGTTCTTGCTTCCAGTAGCACTGATCTGAGTGTGCTAAGGAAAGCAGAATTTAATGTTTTCAAATCCCAGTTCATGATCCTAAGTTTGCAGCTACATAGCTCCACATTAAATTTCTAAAGCTCAGTGCCTAATAAATGTAATACATAAGAGGAAAATACTATGTTCTTCTGAGAAATAGATTATTATCCCTGTGACAAGAATGTAGTCAGTGATGACACATTTTGAGTTAAATAGTTTGATTTAATTTAGTGAAGCTTTTGGTCTTCAAGTAAAGCAAGTCTCTTTCTTCATGTTTATAGTCATTCACAATTTGTTACTTTAGAAAGAATTATTCTCTATTTAGAGAAGAAGTATGACAAAGAGAAAAGAACATTGTCCTTGGAGACAGGAGACCTGTGTTACTCTTGCCAAGCCACTCACTCTTCTAAGCTGGATTTTGCTAAATGAAGAAAATTTTATAAATATAATTTATGTATAATATAATAAATATAAATAAATAATAAATAAATATAATTAAATAATTCTAAAATATTTATATATAATAAAATTATAATGTAAATATTTATATATCTACTTTATAGATTGATTATGAATACAGATCAATATAGCTTTTTTATAAATGTAAGAAATCATTAATGGGAAACAAGTTTAATAGATTCTTCCTTAATTCAGATTTTTCTAATTTCATACCATTGTTATTGTTATTATTTGATCAATGGAACAATATATGTGTTTAGATCATCAGGTCTGAAATTGATTTACAAATTCCAGTCCTGACCCCTTTCTTAATTCTCTTCACTCAGAGTTTAGAAATACTAACAAAAGCTGCTATAATCCTTGCTGCTGGGGAAGCTGGGGCTGTTGCATTGCCTAAATTCATGAATTCTAAGCTGAAACAGGGCAAAAGGCCTAATGTAAAAATAGACTCTAATTCAGGACTCCAATCCCCAGAATCCTTTTCTCCACGTCCCCAGAGTGCTTTGTAATCACACTGAATTCTTGCCTGGACAAGAACAAAAATGATTATTTAAAGGAGTTCTCCTCCTACTGAGGCCTCCTTTTGGACTTCAGTTTTGGAGCAGATGTGGCTCTTCTATGATGTGAGATTATCTCGTCTAGGCTTCTCCGGCCTAGGCACGTGTTTCTTATCCTGTATTTTCTTTAATCCTTAATCTTTAATAAACCTCATAAAAATATAATACTCCTTACAGAGAGAAACAAATTTCTACCTGCCTCAGGCTCCTCAGTCTCCCCTAAATTTTAATCTTTACAGTTTGGTGACCTAACGGGGAAACTAAATACTCTCAATCTTCTGATTCTTTTCTCATCTTTAGTTCAATTTTAATAGCTAGTGCCTAGAAATTTTTTTGAGCCACATTTCTCTGGCCAAGGTTTTTTTTTTTTTACCCTTGCAAAGCTACTGCTGGTTCCAGCCATTAGATAGCTCACAGGCTCACTCCGGACCTGTTGCGTTCACTGCCTACCCCACCCAACTCAGCCACTTCTGCCTGCCTGCCTGTTTCTCCTGCTGCTGCTCCTGACCTCTCTCTCGATCACCGGGTCCCTTTTAACCCAGATCTCGACCACCTGGTGACCTGCCTGCCTAACAAACCTAGATCCTTGGAGCAGATTGCTCAGGACTCATTTCTACCAGCTGGTAACAAAACAGGGGGTATTGGCTCCATGTGGGCGGCCTAGGCTCCACATGGACTGGGGCAGGAGGTATCAGAGGAGGGGAGAAAAAAAATGGAGAGAAGACTTTTTCAAGCAGGAACTTAAAAACATGGCTATTTTAAAAAAATATCTTTTAATTGCATTTATCCTTTCATTGACTTCACCTGCATGCCAGAAGAAAGATTCAGCCCAAAGATTCAACTTTGAAGGGTCAAATGGGTGGCCCAGTGAACTGAGAGCCAGGCCTAAAGACATGAGGTCCTGGGTTAAAATCTGGCCTCAGATACTTCCCAGGTATGGGGCCCTGAGCAGATCCCTTAACCCCCATTGCCTAGCCCTTACTACTCTGCCTTTGGACAATAGACATTTAAATGGATAATTAATTAAAAACAAACAAACAAAAAAAACACACACCTAAGGAACTTTATAGACTGGAGGTTATGATTTTAAGGCATTTCAGACTCCAATGGTTTATAAAAAAATCTCTGTATTTCTATTGCATTTCCTGATTGTTTTGTTTAAGATATAACTTAGTGATTTTAAATTCATATATTACTGGATTCAATATTATTCTGTTATACTGTTCATTTAATGTACTATTGTTTTTTCCCTATAGCTGTGCTGAACAAATAATATTGAATAAGCCCATATATGAAAAAACAGCTTTTTTCTATTTTGACTTTGTAAATTGTTACATAGAGAATAGATGGACTTCAGAACTGGTTACAATTGCTATAACAACCTTTGGAAACTTTTATGTGCTAAATATCTCAACTGATTTTAAGGGATTTTTAAAATATAATTTTTGTAATTTTTTTAACAATCTCTGGTTATTTTGCCTGCCCCTACCACGAGGTGTAAGTCTCACTCTAGTAGCTGAAGTAAAATGCATTTTATAACCCACAACATTCTTGCATTTCTAAATATGTGAATGGAAGTTGGGGCAGTTAATCTCAGGGCATTTGTACCCCTAAAAAGCCTCCAAAAAAGGAGCATCTTTCATTTATACTCTTCAGCTCACTACTTTACTTCCACCAGAATGATAGATAGATTTCTTGATTATGTTCTTAACCGAAGATGAGTTTTATTTTCTTTAAAAATATGTTTAAATAACAAGGTTGAAAGATTTGCTATCCTTGTAAAAATTGTGACAAATGTCCATCAATTTATAGGTTTTTAAAAATGCCAAAAAGCAACTTATGTGAAATATGATAGTGTTTGTTTGCTATTGTAATTAATTGGGCTATTGAGAATTTTGGGGAATATTGATATCTACATATTTGTACTATTGTATTTTTAAAAAATGAAAAATTGTTACCTTGTTCAATTCATTTGCATTCACTCACAGTAGATCGTGGCCAGGCATGAAGAGGGAATGGATCTCATTTTTGGTGAGGAAGCCTTGCATTTTATATTTTCTTAGCTGACACAGAGTGTCAATGATTATAAGCTATATTTTTTAATTTTTAAAGCTCTTTGATTATTATATTTTTCTTGCATGTGCAATATACTATTTGTTTTTTTATTTTTTTCTCTTTTTTTATATTTGAAGCACATGTCACCAGCATTAAGATTTTCTTTAACCTTTAGATTTTTCAGTAATATAAGTTTAAAATACATTTGTCAGAGCATGCCCAAAAAGCATGTGACTATAAAAATGATGCCACTAATTATTTAAAAAATTATGGGACTTTGCTTAATGATTCTGTCTGATTCCAGGACAAGATATACACACAAGAGTCATTGCACAGAGCCAAAGAAAAGCCAGTCCAGGATGCATCGATGCACTTCTAGGCCAATACAAAGGTTTTGAACCTAGTGTGAGACTTGGGGTTGCGACACTTGACTTATGTTAAGATGTAGGCATTCCTTGTGTCCACATTCACTCTGAAGATACTCACAGATGAGTATCCCCAAAACCTTGGCTCCTATAATCTGGTCCCCTTTTCTGCCTTTCATAGTGTGGTACCTTTCTGTAGTTCTGGCTACTGACTGGGTAAATGCATCGTTGCTTAGATCATTTTGATTGGGCCCTGATTCAAGGACCTGTTATAGATTTATTTTTCTTTTACTTAGAATTTTTTCACATAAGACTTTGATAGTCTATATTTTCATCCAGAAATTTTTCTTTTTTATTTGGATTTTCTGATATTTTGTTAATTTCTCTTACCAACTGATTCATATACCTCACACCTCAGCCATACACCCCTAAGTGATAATGTATTTTTCAATTGGGGGAATGTAAAAAATATTATTATTTTAAATTGCAAAGTTTAAATTCCTTTTGAGAAGAATTTTAGGTAAAGAAGATGCTACCTCTCTGAATCCAGAAACTGAACTGTTTGAGAAGCCACCATGAAGAAGCCTCCAGACCACAAGCTGCACAAGATCAAAATGAACTTTGGGTGTGGTTGATTGAACATTTATTTGTATGTATACTTTCATGCCAAAGGGGACTGCCCCCTAAATGGCTTTTTGTCAATGCATTCAGCAATTATTGGTTTTATTCTTTTTTCCCCCTCTTATACTCAAATTATTGTAATCTTTAAATTGATTATGTTTTCATGATCCTTTGGGGAAAAAAAATTATTTTTTTTCAAATGAACAAATGGAGGAATGTAAAAATAGACTCGAATTCAGGACTCCAATCCCCAGAATCCTTTTCTCCACGTCCCCAGAGTGCTTTGTAATCACACTGAATTCTTGCCTGGACGAGAACAAAAATGATTATTAAAAGGAGTTCTCCTCCTACTGAGGCCTCCTTTTGGACTTCAGTTTTGGAGCAGACGTGGCTCTTCTATGATGTGAGATTATCTCGTCTAGGCTTCTCCGGCCTAGGCACGTGTTTCTTATCCTGTATTTTCTTTAATCCTTAATCTTTAATAAACCTCATAAAAATATAATACTCCTTACAGAGAGAAACAAATTTCTACCTGCCTCAGTCTCCTCAGTCTCCCCTAAATTTTAATCTTTACACTATCAAATGATAAAGTTCCATATCAGAGTAGGTCATCAAGCTACCTAAAGAGAGGTAAACTATCAGAGGTAGAATAAATGGGCAGGATACAGTTTCCTCTGTGCTTATAAATACAATATGGAACCATGACACCATAGATCAGGAGACAATATGATATGAAATAACTGAGGGAAGACAAGATGAGAGGGGACAAAAGAAGACAATTCAATGCAATGCATTGCAATACAATAAACATCAATCAATTACTTACTATGTGCCTGGCATTATGCTAAACAAAGAGAATACAAATGAGAAAAAGAGAGTCTTTATCATCAAAAAGCTTAAAATTTCATGACAGAAAACAACCTAAAAGGAAGCTGATATGAGTGGGGAAGGGAAGGTGCCCACCTGGGGAGAATGGAGTCAAAACCAAGGTGCTATGGAATCAAGAGTTGTCTGGATCTCTGGGGTCTCTTTAAAGGAAGGCTTTGGAGATATTGGTGAAGTTAAAACTAAGCAAACTAGTTATTTGGCAAATGAAATAAAACCAGTGTGTTGACACTATACATTCAACCTGGGACAGGTAGGAAGAAGAAGTCACAAACTAACAAGCAAATAAATAAGGCAAAAGCCTACCAACTAACATTTCTAGATTATGAATTCTATAACCTATTGCACTTGGCTTGTAATTCACTTCTTGTGCCTAATTTAAACTTCAGCATTTAAAGAATTGTGGACTTTAGCAAACGTATGGTCCTTGATTTACTGATGTATTTATTGTTTAAAACCCTTACCTTCCATCTTATAATCAATACTGTGTATTGGTTCCAAAGCAGAAGAGTGATAAGGACCAGGCAATGGTGGTTAAGTGATTTGCCCAAGGTCACACAGTTAAGAAGTGTCTGATGTCATATGTGAACATAGGACCTTTCATCTCTAGGTTTAACTCTCAATCTACTGAGCCACTCAACTGTTCCCATTTACTGATTTAGTTATTTAATAATTTGTCTTCTAAGAGTGACTTGAAGTTTTGACATTTCAATACTTGTTGTATCTGTCTCTTCACAACACTTATGTATATCTTAACTAATATCTACCAATTAAGGTCATAACATTCAGGATTTGGATGAACATTTGATATTATCTATCTCAAAATTTTTCTTAGATATGAGTAAAATGAATCTCAGAGAAGAAAAAAATGACTTACAGAAGGTCCTGTGAAGTATAAGTAGCATAACAGGAATATAACCTGGGTTGTATTTCCTAATTGATGACTCAATTATACCATGTAGCTTTATTCCTGACTCTGTATACTGAGCTTTGTCAAAACCTAATGCTTTAAAAGTAAGTTTTTTTTTCAAAATTGAAAAAAAATGATATTATTTGAAAACACATTATGGGAACTCAATAATAATAATTATAAAATAATCATCATTATATTAATAATGACTATTACCCAGAGCAATAATAAGCCTGTAAGAACAAAAAATATTTCCATTACAGATCATCTAAGATAATTCTACTAGATAATATTTGTGCTTGAACTAAAAACCATCAAATGAAACTTATTTGGGGGAAAAAATTCAGTAAAAACCTCTTTCCTTTGAAGACAGTTCAAAGTCCCGATAAAGGTGATCTGTGATGATTCTAATTGCTGTTTCTGATATTACTGCTTCACATGCTGGCTACTAAGGACCTTTGAAGCCTTCTGTAGTCTGAGAAATGAAAAATAACCCTACAAAACTTCCACTAATTGAATTAGCTTTTCAACTTTTTTTAAAAAAGAGACCTTTTCAAATAGAAATAAGAATTAATCTACTAAGAACCAAATTCTACTTGTGAATGAGTGTGGCTATTTGTGATTATTTCATATTCTTTTCTAGCAGCATTTTTTCCCTCAAAATGTTTTGGCCAAAATCACAACATGTAAAAATATCTAGAAAAAGTGGGCACATAAGGATTCATTTTTCATTATAGCCATTGGAAAAAAAGATTGATGTCAGAAGGGACATTTTTTATTTTTCTTAATTCCAGTGCCTTCACTCTGTTAGTTACCTCCCATTATGCTGTATCTAGCTTGTACATAGTTATTAGCATGTTGTCTCTCTAATAGACTGTGAATTCCTTGTTAGCAGGACTGTCTTTTACTTTTCTTCGTATCCCTAGACCTTAGCACAGTGCTTTACATTTGGAAGGTGCTCCAAAAGTGTTTGTTGGCCAACTGACATCTAATTCAATCTAGATGACACAATTGTTGCTTTGAAATATAATTTTCTTTTGTTTTGTTTAATGCTGATAAGCTTGATTTGTTGCCTAAAATTATATAGTCTATAATTACTCTGTATCTTAAAAAAAAAGATGTGAAACATCTTTATGTCACTTCTAACTTATTCAAGTGAAAATTGACAGGTGACAAATATTTTGAAAAATTTCACTTGTACATTAAGTAGCTTAAATGTGAAACAATATTATTTTCAAAGAATACAAATTTTAATGAAAAATATTGAATGGTACCATAAAAGTAAATATTGCATATTATTAGTATTAATAGTACTTAATAATAATACTTAATAGTACTCAAGTTACCAATGACATCCCAGGGGGGGAAAATGACTTTCAAGTTCATCTGCCTCAAAAAAGCTTATTCTTGTTTTCTCTATGGCTTTCTGTATGTATTTTGTCCCTTTATTTAAATACAGTGTTTTACAAGGTTGTTAAGGAAAAAATAGGAAAATTTTGTCAAAGAATTTGCTTTATTGCAGACCACAGTGATGGAACAAAGTGGAAATCTATATGGAATTTAATATTGAAGTATCTTCCATTTAAATATCACCTGATGCTTCATGGAGGTGTTCCTGAGAACTCAAAAACTGTGCCAGCAGAATACTAGCTTTTTTAGCTATTAATACTAATTTCTGGAAAGATATTAACAATTATTTTTGCATTTTTTCAGCCATGCACATTGTAGCTACCTGCTCAGTGGTGCATTTGGAATAGTCATTTGACTCACCCAAAGGTCACCTCTCCAACCACTGATATTGTCTCTTTCTTTGGAATCAATCTTCAATAAGCTTACTCTATTGATTCTAGTGATAGTGAATTCCAGATACCAATGTAAAAAATGGGTTCCAAGTTTCCAGTTTCCCCTCCCTTCACTGGCAATCCTGTAACTCTACCATCATCCTTTTTAATATCCTACTCTAAATCTGTACTCTGGAATTCTTGTTTCATTATTTTTCCAGATTACTGGTAGATGTAATTTCAATAATCATTTTCTTATAATTTGGGATCCATGTTTTCTCTCTCCCCTCCCCAAGACAACTGGTGATATAATTATAGGTTATTTGTGGATTATCATGCAACTCAATTTCTATGTGCATGTTATGAAAGAAGATACCATTAACTAGCAAATTTTAAAAACTCATTCAATAAATAAAGTGAAAATGGTATTTTTCAATTTGCATTTAGAATACATAAGTTTCTTCTATGGTAGTAGATAGGTTTTTCATTATGAGTCTCTTAGAGTTCTCTTGGATACTTGCATTAATGATAATAGTTAAATCATTCATAGTTGATCATCTATATTCGATTCTTTGCCACCACCAAAAAATAAAAAGAGCTGCTATAAAAATTTTTGCATAAATAGGTTTTTTCTCTTTAAAATATCTGTTTAGGAAACAGGCCTGATAGTGGTAATTATAGGATCAAAAGGCATTCACAGTTAAATAGTCCTTTGGGCATAGTTCCAAACTGCCCTACAGAGTAGTTAGATCAGTTACCAACTCCACCAACAATGTATTAGTGTGCATTAGTGTGCCAATTTTGCCACATCCTTTCCAATATTTATCACTTTCTTTTTACTATCATATTAGACTAACTGAATGGTGACATGATACCCTGGAGTTATTTTAATTTGCATTTCTCTAGTCCGTGATTATTTAGAAAAGTTTTATGTGATTATAGATAGCTTTGATTTCTTCATTTAAAAACTGCCTTCATATATACTTTGACCATTCTCCAGTTGGAGAATGACTTGTAGTCTTACAAATTTGACTCCGTTCTCCATATTTGAGAAATGAGCCTTTTATCAGAGAAATGTGCCATAAATTTCTTTTTTCATGTTTATTTCCTTTCTAATTTTGGTTGAATTGGTTTTGTTTGAACAATACCTTTTAAATTTAATATAATCAAAATCATTTGTTTTGCATCTCATAATGATAATTATCTTCTGTTTAATCATAAACATTTCTCTTATTCATAGATCTGAATGGTAAAGTATTTCTGTTCCTTTAATTTGCTTATGGCATCATTATATGTCTCAATCATATACCCATTTTGATCTTATCTTGGCATTGGTCTGTACTTAGTTTGTGCTATACTGTTCCCCAAGTTTCTTAGTAGATTTTGTCAAATAGAAAGCTCTTGTTCCAAAAATGTGAATTTTGTTTTTTTTAAGCAATCGACTGCAATGGTCATTTACAATTGTATATTGTGTAACTATCTATTCCATTGATTCACCATTTTATTTTTAGCCAATACCATATTGTTTCTGTAATTATTGATTTATAGAACAGATTGAATTCTGGTATAACTAAACTAACTCTTTTCACATTTTTGTCATTAATTCCCTTAATATTCTTGACCTTTTGTTCTTCCAGAAAAAAGTTCTTCTTTTCTAGTTATATAAAATTATTTTTAGTGGTTTGATTGGTATGCAACAGAGTAAATAAATTAATTTAAGCATGCCCTTAATTTTAATTTTATTTGGCCTAACCATGAGAATTTAACATTTTTCCTATTGTTTAGATCTGAATTTATTTGTTTGAAAGGTATTTTGTAATTGTGTTCATGTAATTCTGTTTGTCTTGGTAAGCAGACTACCAGGTATTTTGTATAGTCTAGAGTTATTTCAAATTGTATTTCTCTTTCTATCTTGCTGTTGGAATTTATTGATAATTTATAGAAATTCTGATAATTTTGTGGATTTATTTTGTATCCTGCAACTTTGCTAAAGTTAGTAATTATTTCAACTAGTTTTTTAATTGATTCTCTAAGGATATTATCATATCATCTACAAAGAGAGATACTTTAGTTTCCTGGTTGCCTAGTTTAATTTCTTCAATTTCTTTTTCTTCTCTTATTCCTAGCATTTCCAGGACATTGAATGTTGTGATAATGGGCATTCTGGCATAACACCAGATCTTATTTGAACTGGTTCTGGTTTACCTCCATTTCAGATAATACTGGCTTTTATATTTAGATAGATACTACTTATTATTTTAAGGAAATTTATTCCTGTGCTCTCTAGTGTTTTAAATAAGAATAGGTGCTGGACTTCCAGGTAAAGATGGATGCAATCTAGACACGAATCACTTCCTCTCCCTGGTGCCAAATGAAATAGACTACCTCAAAAGAGCATAAAAATTTGGAAGAATGGAGGTACTCTCCAGTACCCCACAGAAATGAAGATATGTGGGGTTTGAACATTGCCACACTATAAGAAGGAGGAAAAGCTTGCACAAAAACGTGAACCAAGCTGCCCTTCCCCGTCCTCCCACATGGAACCAGAGTAGGGGCTCAGAGTGCTCACCAGGACAGCGAGTAAGAGAGGAATGTCTCTGTCTGGGGGGTAGGGGGGAACACCAGTGTCCTTGGGATCTAAGGACTACTAGGGAACTACCTCTCAGGGTGGCTTCACTGGAGAACCCTGTGCACTGGAGAGCATGCAGACCACGGGGCCCCTGCAAACTGCGAACAGTGTAGAGTCTCGAGAAACTGTAGAAACTGCCTAAAGCCAAAGCTCCACTCCTCGCTGTAGTGGGGGGGGGGGCATGCCAGGCTCCTCCTGGGAAACTGACAGGGACTACCAGAGATCCACCCCTCAGAGTGGTTTTATAGGAGATTCCTGTGCACCCATGGGAAGAGACCATAGAGCACTGGGGTGGGCTCACTGACAAACCACAGCGGCTGGGAAGAACTAGTCTGAGGCAACTTAAATCCACAGAAAACCCGCCCATATCACCCAGACCTCTGACCACAAAGGAAAGGGGGGAAAAGCACCAAAGGAATGGCTCACACTACCCAAGAGCAACCCTCCAAGAAGAAAGGGGAAAAAAGTGACTATCGAGAAATTTTATGGGGGGAAAACCCAGGGGACAGAAGAGAAAGAGGATGAAATTCAAACAAAATCAAAACATGCCCCCCTCAAATGGAAATCATCCACAAGCTCGGGAATAACTCAAAATGGAGCTTATCCAAAAGATGGAAACCTTCTGGCAAGAAAAATGGGAAAAAATGAGAAAGATATCAGCAGCCTGACAGACAAGACTACACAATTGGAGAAAGACCTGGAGGTCACAACCAGAAGGGCAGACCAAACTGAAAAGCAAAACCAGTCCTTAAAGACCAGAATTAAGCAATTGGAAGACAGTGATCTTGAAAAACAGCAAGAATTAATAAAGCAAAGTAAAAAAAATTAATGAATTAGAAGAAAACATAAAATATCTCACTGACAAGGTGACAGACCAGGAAAACAGAGGAAGGAGAAACAACTTGAGGATCATTGGTCGACCCGAAAAACCAGAGATAAACAAAAATCTCGATGCCATACTACAGGAAATTATGGAAGAGAATTACCCTAATGTTCTCGAGCAAGGGGGCAAAATAGAAATAGAAAGGGTTCATAGAACACCATCTATACTAAACCCCCAAAAGACAACCTCCAGAAATATAATCACCAAATTCAAGAGCTTCCAAGCTAAGGAGAAAATCTTACAAGAAGCCAAGAAGAGGAGCTTCAGATATAGAGGAGCCCCCATAAGGATCACACATGACATAGCAGCAAACACACTAAGAGACCACAAAGCATGGAACACGATATTCAGAAAGGCAATAGAGCTAAGTCTTCAACCAAGAATCAGCTACCCATAAAAACTGACAATATACTTCCAGGGGAAAGCATGGGCATTCAGCAAAATAGAAGATTTCCAAGTATTTGCAAAGAAAAGACTAGAATGCAGTGGAAAGTTTGATATCCAAACACAAAGAGAAAGAGAAACATGAAAAGGTAAATATGAAAGAAAGGGAAAAGGAGAAAAAATGTTATCTTTTTCTTTTATTCAAACTCTCTTCTATTAAAGACTACATTTATATCAAATTGTATATATTAATGTGTGGGAAAAATGTAATGTGTAACTCTCAAAAATTGTATGCATCATTAGAGTACTTATAAGAATCATGCATAGGGAAAGATTGGGGCATCAAGATGATATGGTGAAAGGAGTGGAAAGAAAGAAAAAGGTAGGGGGGAAATCGTTGATGGTACTAAGATTTACTTCAAGAAATAGAGAGAAAAAAACTAAATAGAATAATCTTTCTCACACAAAGATACACATGGGAAGGGTAGAGGAAGAATTCTCCAGAAGAAGGAGAGGAAGAGAGCGCTAAGTGGTATTACTTAAACCTTACTCTCAGTGAAATCAACTCTGAGAGGGAAGAATATCTAGATCCATTGGGATCTTGAATTTTATATTATCCAACAGGGTAAGAGAGAAGGGGAAATTAACGGGGATGGAGTATAAAAATGGAGGGAATTAGAGGAGGGATGGGAAGGGAACAAAAAGGGAGGGGCTAGAAAGGGAAGCATATCAATTGAGGGTACTAGGGGGAAGGATCTAAAGTAAATCACTGGTTTAAAATGTTATAGCTAAAGAAGAAAGGTCAGAATTAGGGGAGGATATCAAAATGCCAGGGAATCCACAATTGACAATCATATCTTTGAACATTAATGGAATGAACTCACCCATAAAAACATAGAAAAAAAGCAGAATGGATTAGAACTCAAAACCCTACCATATTTTGTCTTCAAGAAACACATATGAGGCAGGTTGATACTCACAAGGTTAGAATTAAAGGATGGAGTAAGACCTTTTGAGCCTCAACTGATAGAAAGAAGTCAGGAGTTGCAATCATGATGTCTGACAAAGCCAAAGCAAAAATAGACCTGATTAAAAGGGATAGGGAAGGTAAATATATTCTGTAAAAAGGGAGTATAGACAATGAGGAAATATCACTAATCAACATGTATGCACCAAATGGTATAGCACCCAAATTTCTAATGGAAAAACTAGTAGAACTGAAGGAGGAAATAGACAGTAAAACCATATGAGTGGGAGACTTGAACCAACCACTATCAAATTTAGATAAATCAAATGAAAAAGAAAAAAGAAAGAGGTAAATAGTGTGAATGAAATCTTAGAAAAAATAGAGTTAATATACATATGGAGAAAAAGAAATAGGGACAAAAAGGAATACACCTTCTTATCAGCACCACACGGCACATTCACAAAAATTGATCATAAACTAGGTCACAGAAACATGGCATAAAATGCAGAAAAGCAGAAATAATAAATGCAAACCTTTCAGATCATAAGGCAATAAAAATAATGATCAGTAAGGGTACATGGAGAGCCACATCAAAAATTAATTGGAAATTAAATAATATGATACTCCAAAATTGGTTAGAGAAGAAATCATAGAAACAATTAATAATTTCATTGAGGAAAATGACAATGGTGAGACATCCTTTCTAACCTCATGGGATGCAGCCAAAGCAGTACCCAGAGGGAAATTCATATCCCTGAGTGCATATATTAACAAATTAGGGAGAACAGAGATCAGTGAATTGGCAATGCAAATCAAAAAACTTGAAAGCAAACAAATTAAAAACCCCCAGAAGAAAACTAAACTAGAGATCCTAAAAATCAAAGGAGAAATTAATAAAATCAAAAGCGATAGAACTATTGAACTAATAAACAAAACTAGAAGCGGGTACTTCGAGAAAACAAACAAAATAGACAATGGTTTACTTAAAGAATCCTAGAGAATCAACCAAAAAGCTAGTTGAAATAACCAACAACTTTAGCAAAGTTGAAGGTAACAAAATAAACCCACATAAGTCATCAGCATTTCTACATATTTCCAACCCAGCTCAGCAGCAAAAACTAGAAAGAGAAATCCCATTCAAAATCACCTTAGACAAAATAAATTACTTAGGAATCTATCTCCTGAGACAAACACAGGAACTGTATGAACACAACTACAAAACACTCCCCACACAACTAAAACTAGACTTGAGCAATTGGAAAAACATTAACTGCTCATGGGTAGGATGAGCCAATATAATAAAAATGACCATCCTACCCAAATATATTTATCTATTTAGTGCTATACCCTTTGAACTTCCCAATTTTTTTTTTACTGATTTAGGAAAAAACCATAACAAAATTCATTTGGAAGTACAAAGGATCAAGTATATCCAGGGAAATAATGAAAAAAAAAATACAAAGAAACGTGGCCTTGCAGTCCCACATCTCAAACTGTGCTATAAAGCAGTGGTCATCAAAACAATTTGGTACTGGCTAAGAGACAGAAAGGAGGATCAGTGGAATAGACTTGGAGTAAGTGACCTCAGCAAGACAGTATTTGACAAACCCAAAGACCCCAGCTTCTGGGACAAAAACCCACTATTTGACAAAAACTGCTGGGAAAATTGGAAGACAGTGTGGGAGAGATTAGGTTTGGATCAATACTTCACATCCAACACCAAGATAAACTCAGAATGGGTGAATGACTTGAACATAAAGAAGGAAACTATAAATAAATTCGGTGAACACAGAATAGTATACATGTCAGACCTTTGGGAAGGGAATGACTTTAAAACCAAGCAAGACTTAGAAAGAGTCACAAAATGTAAATAAAGAATTTTGATTACATCAAATTAAAAAGGTTTTGTACAAACAAAACCAATGTAACCAAAATGAGAAGGGAAGCAACAAATTGGGAAATAATTTTCATAACAAAAACCTCTGACAAAAGTCTAATTAATCAAATTTATAAAGACCTAAATCAATTGTACAAAAAATCAAGCCATTCTCCAATTGATAAATGGGCAAGGGACATGAGTAGGCAGTTTTCAGCAAAAGAAATCATAACTATTAATAAGCACATGAAAAAGTGCTCTAAATCTCTTATAATTAGAGAGATGCAAATCAAAACAACTCTGAGGTATCACCTCACACCTAGCAGATTTGCTAACATGACAGCAAAGGAAAGTAATGAATGCTGGAGGGGATGAATTAAAGTAGGGACATTAATTCATTGCTGGTGGAGTTGTGAATTGATCAAACCATTCTGGAGGGCAATTGGGATCTATGCCCAAAGGGCGATAAAAGACTGTCTGCCCTTTGATCCAGCCATAGCACTGTTGGGCTTGTACCCCAAAGAGATAATAAGGAAAAAAGACTTGTATAAGAATATTCATAGCTGTGGTCTTTGTGGTGGCAAAAAAATTGGAAAATGAGGGGATGCCCTTCAATTGGGGAATAGCTGAACAAAGTGTGGCATATGTTGGTGATGGAATAATATTGTGCTAAAAGGAATAATGAAGTGGAGGAATTCCATGGAGACTGGAACAACATCCAGGAAGTGATGCAGAGCGAAAGGAGTAGAACCAGGAAAACATTGTACACAGAGGATGAAACACTGTGGTATAATCAAACGTAATGGACTTCTCCATTATTCTCAGTACAATGTCCCTGAGCATTCTGCAGGGATCTAAGAGAAAAAAAAAACCACTATCCACAAGCAAAAGACAAATTGTGGGGGTAAAAACACCAAAGAAAAGCAACTGTTTGACTATAGGGGTTGAGGGGACATGATTGAGGAGAGACTCTAAATGAACACCCTAATACAAATACCAACAAAATGGAAATGGGTTTGAATCAAGGACACATGTGATACCCAGTGGAATCGCACATCGGCTATGGGAGGGGTGGTCGGAGTGGGGGAGGAAAAGAAAATGATCTTTGTTTCCAAGGAATAATGTTTGAAAATGACCAAATAAAATAATGTTTAAACTGTAAAAAAAATAGGTTCTATATGTTGTAAAAATTTTTATTTTTATAATCATAATTTCTGTTGCTTTTATTTTTGATGTGGTCAATTATGCTGACAATTTTAATAATATTGAATCATCTCTGCATTCATCATATAAATCCTTGTTATATATTTATATAATGGCCTTGCTAATATTTAATACATTTTTTCATCTATAATCATTACAGAAACTGTTTTATAATTTTGCTCTTTTTTTTGCTCTTGGTCTAGTTATCAGTACCATATTTTTGTCATAAAAGGAATTTCATAGAACTTCTTTGCCTATTTTACCAATACTTTATATAGTTCTATGATTAATTTTTCTTGAAATGGTTGATAGAATTCACATTTGAATTCATCTGGCCCTGGGAGAATTTTTCTTAGGGAGTTCATTAATGGTTTATTCAGTTTCTTTTTCTGAAATGAGATTATTTAAGTGTTCTGTTTCCTCTTCTCTTAAATTGGGCAATTTGCATTTGTGTAAATATTCATCCATATCACTTAGATTTTCAGATTTGTTGCTGTACAATTGGGAAGAATACTTCCTAATGATTGCCTTAATTTCCTCTTCATTGCTGGTAAATTCACCTTCTTCATTTTTGGTACAGATAATTTAATTTTTTCTTTCCTTTATTTGATCAAATTAACCAGTGGTCTATATTTTTATTCATTTTCCCCATAAAATCAGTTCCTACTCTAATTTATTAGTTCAATGGTTTTCTTACTTTCAATTATATGATAAGATTCTGTTTTTCAATCCACTCTACTATCCATTTCCATTTTAGGGGTGAGTTCATATGATTTACATTCATTATTATGCTTCCCATCTATGTATCCCCCTCCATCTTGATTTCCTCTTTTAATCCTGACATTTCTCCTTCACTCTTTCCCCACACAAAAGTGTTTTGCTTTTTGTCTCTCCCTCCCTTATATTGCTCCCCTTCCCATCACTCCATTTATTAATCCCCTTCTATTTTTCTATAGGGTAATGTAGCATTCAATACCCCCCAAAACTCAGCTGATATTCCCTCTATGAGCCAATTTCAATGACAGAAAATTTAACCATTACCTGTCACCACTCTCCTTCTATCCTTTAATATGAGAGTTTATTTTTCTTCTGCACCTCTTGTTATATAATTAATATAATTTTTTCTCTCTTTTCATTTTTTTTAGGATAATTCTCTTTTTTTCTTATTATTTTTGGGGATGGTGGTAGTATATAATCCTAACCTGTTTACCATCACACCTTCTGTCTATGGTATACTTCTTGTAACCACTATGATAATGATAAAATTTTTAAGAGTGACAGATATTATCTTTCCATGTAGGAATATAAACAATTTGACCTTACTGGTTATTTTTTTGTTAATTAATTTGTTAATTAAAATGTTAATTTTTTTTCTCTTTCTTATTTATCTACATATGCTTCACTTGTATTTTGTATTTGGACATCAAAGTTTTTTGTTTAAGTTTACTTTTTTCTTCTGGAATGTCTAGAAATCTTCTATTTTATTAAAAGACCATGTTTTCTCCTGAAATAATATAGTCAGTTTTGTTGAATAGGTGATTCTTGGTTGTAAACCCAGTTCTCTTCTACTCCAGAATATCATCTTCCAAGCCTTCAGGTACTTGAATGTAAAAGCTGCCAGATTCTGTGTAATCCTGAGTGGGATCCATAATATTTTAATTGTTTCTTCCTTACTGTTAGCAGTATTTTCTCCTTGGTCTACAAGCGCTTAAACGTGGCTATAACATTCCTGGGAGTTGTCATCTGAGGATTTATTACAGTAGATCTATGGAATCTTTCAATTTCTATTTTACCTGTTTATTGAAGTATATCAGGGCAATTTTCTTGGATAATTTATTGAAATATGATGTCTAGCTTTTTTTTGGTCATGACTTTTAGGTAGTTCAATAATTTTTAAGTTGCCTCTTCTGCATTTATTTTTGAGATCAGTTATTTTTTTCAATGGCATATTTTATATTTTCTTCTATTTTTCTCTTCTTTTGATTTTGTTTTATTGTTTCTTGATGACTCATGAAATCATTAGCTTCCATTAGCCCAATTCTAAATTTTAAAAACTGATTTTCTTCCATAATATTTTGATCGTCCTTTTCCATTTGGTCCATTCCATTTTTCATAAGACTCTTTTCTCAATTGGATTTTTTGCTTCTTTTTCCAGTAGCTCAATTCTAGGTGTGTGTGTGTGTGTGTGTGTGTGTGTGTGTGTGTGTGTGTGTATTTTTTTTTTTTTGCTGGTTTGTTTTATTTGTTTTTTAAGAAACTTTTCTTCATTGGATTTTGTGACTCTTTTTATATTTGACAAATTTTGCTCTTAAAGCTGTTATTTTTTTTTCATTACTTTCATTTCTTTTCCCCATTTTTCTTCCATCTCTCTCATTTGATTTTTAATCCCTTGTTGAACTCTTCCAGTGCCTGAGATCAATTCCCATTTTTCTTTGATTTTTTGTATGAGCTTACTTTGCTCTATAGGGATTAAATTTATGGTTGGACTAAATAATAGGAGAATGTGGTCACCGGTTTTTTTAAAAAATAAATACCATTGAAGTCAAAATGACTTTTTAGCAGCTTTATTTACAAAAGAGGGAAAGAGTGAAATTATTAAAATGTAAAAGCAGGGTAGAGAAAATACCTAACCTAACACACTTAATATTTGCTCTGGTACCTGGCCCCACTCTGGCAGTGCTCCAGGAACCTCAGCTAGAGGGCCCAGTGGTGAATTAAGCAAGGGTTTCACCACACAGCCTCCTCTGAGAGGGAGGCCTCCCCAGGTGCTAATATCTCCAGAAGCAGGAACGGAGGATCAGTTTTTTTTTTCAGTCACCAGGAGAAGATGCAAGAGCAGTTTTACAAGAGTTAGAATCCCAGTCCAAGCTGAAATCCCAAGTGTGAGATCCTCCAACGTGAAGTCCAAAGGAGAAAGTGTGTTTGGACAGGAAGTTCAGGGTTTTTATAATCTTTTTTTTTCTGTATCACTTTTTGTCCCTTCTTCCACTTTACAAGGACCATTTCCAGTTGTTTTTTTTTTTTAATTTGCTTAGCAGTGCCTGGGGAAAATCAGTTGCTTCTGGAGATGTAAAACACTTTAATAAATGGTTTGTGAACCTCTTATTCTTATGGTTAAGTAGGGGCATCTTTGGTTTTTTTTTAATTAAATTTAAAAGCATGCAAGGGGAGAATCTTCAAAACTCTCACTATCCCCTGTTGAATCAATGCCTTGCTCTTCCTTGTCTCCATAAAATTTTTCTATGGATAGGTGTTTCGTTTGTAATTTGCTCATTTTCCCAGTCTTTGTTTTGCCTGTGAACTGGGAGTTCTGATAACTGAGGATTCTTTCTCTGTTGATAGCTTGGAAGACACTGTAAGCTATTTTGCTCTGTGGTCAGGGTCTTCACTTTACACAGGCTTGAAAGGGCCAAGTGCTATGGACTACAGGGCCTCACTGTGGGCTGGTGCCTGTACTTGATTTTTCAAAGGGTGGGTAAGGATATTCTTCTGTTGATTTAGGCAAATTTCTGGAATCCTAAAATTAGCCTGTCCCCAGATTCAGAACCTGTTATGGAAGGTAAAGGGACAGTTAGCCAGCACTCTTCTGTGTACAGTTTTACTTTGTGTTCCCCCTATCCTTTGAAAACCAACTCTCTCTGCTTGCCTTTCAAGTTGTTTTACACAGGACAGCCCCTCTTTTTGTCTCCTTCTTGCATCTGTGACTTAAGTTGTTTTGAGTCACTGTTTTAAGGCTGTTTGGGAAGGATTCTCAGAGCAGTTTGAGCTTTCACTACTACTGTAAACATTAAATCTCTAATAATAAAAGATATTATTGTTTAGGAAGTTTATTAAATATCATTATAAATCAAGAAATAAAGAGGGTACAAAATAAAAACCACATGCCTATAGCTACTAAGCCAGTTTAAACACCCACTTTACTACCACCAAGCCTGGGACCAGAAGTAAAGAGGTGGGACCTTCCACATCCCCACCTAATATCCCCTATCTACAGAAAGTATGTAATGATAGGAAGTCAGTGGGCTCCTGGGAAATGTAGTTCTTTTTTGGGGTAACAGATTTTCAATTATACATTCCCCCCGCTGAGATTCATGGAAGACTGGTCTCTCCAATGGATCTTGTAAATATAACCAATTTTGAAATTACAATAATTTGGGGATAAAATAAAAAAGAACAAAACCAATGATTGCTAGGTGCATTGACAAAGTTGGGGGCAGTCCCCATTGGCATAAGAGTATACATATAAAACAAATGCATTCAATCCCACGCAGTTCAAATCACCACATCCCAAAGTTCACTCTGGATCTTCTGGTACAGCATGTGGTCTGTGCAGGCATCTTAATGGTGCCTTCTCCAAACAGTTTACTTTCTGGATTCAGAGATGTAGTGTGTTTCTTGTCCTAAAATTACTCTCAAAAAGAATTTAAACTTAGCAATTTAGAATAATAATAAAAATACACTACTAAACATCCATCTTGTTTTAGCACCCCCTCCAACAATTCATATATTATCTCTCCTAGATTGATTTTCAAGGTCATTTGTCTTTCTAGTGATATAGTTCATGTTTCCTTTAATTTTTTAATTTTTAAAATTTGGCTTTATTGTTTCTGAATTCCTCATGATGTCATTAGCTTCAATTTGCCCTATTCTAATTTTAGGAAATTATTTTCTTTAGTGTACTTTTGAATCTCTTTTTTCCATTTGATCAATTCCACTTCTTAAAGTATAGTTTTCTTCACTGGATTTTTGTATCTCTTTTTTTTTTATTTGATCATTTCCAAGCATTATTCATTAAAGACATAGATCATTTTCTTTTCCTTCCCCCCATCACCCATAGACAACACGTAAATCCACTGGGCATTACATGTTTTCTTGATTTGAACCCATTGCTATGTTGATAATATTTGCATTAGACTTTCCTTTAGAGTCTCTCCTCTGTCATGTCCCCTCAACCGCTGCATTCAGGCAGTTGCTTTTTCTCGGTGTTTCTACTCCCACAGTTTATCCTCTGCTTATGAATGGTGTTTTTTTCTCCTAGATCCCTGCAAATTGTTCAGGGACATTACACCGCCACTAATGGAGAAGTCCATTACGTTCGATTATACCACAGTGTATTAGTCTCTATGTACAATGTTCTCCTGGTTCTGCTCCTCTCGCTCTGCATCACTTTCTGGAGGTTGTTCCAGTCTCCATGGAACTCCTCCACTTTATTATTCCTTTTAGCACAATAGTATTCCATCACCAACATATACCACAATTTGCTCAGCCATTCCCCAATTGATAGGCATCCCCTCGTTTTCCAGTTTTTGGCCACCACAAAGAGTGCAACTATGATTATTTTTGTACAGGTCTTTTTGTGCATTATCTCTTTGGGGTAAAGACCCAGCAGTGCTATGGCTGGATCAAAGGGTAGATATTCTTTTGTCTCCCTTTGGGCATAGTTCCAAATTGCCCTCCAGAATGGTTGGATCAGTTCACAACTTCACCAGCAATAAATTAATGTCCCTACTTTGCCACATCCCCTCCAGCATTCATTACTTTCCTTTGCTTTTATGTTAGCCAATCTGCTAGGTGTGAGGTGATACCTCAGAGTTGTTTTGATTTGCATCTCTCTGATTATAAGAGATTTAGAACACTTCTTCATGTGCTTATTAACAGTTTTGATTTCTTTATCTGAGAACTGCCTATCCAGGTCCCTTGCCCATTTATCAATTGGAGAATGGCTTGATTTTTTGTACAATTGATTTAGCTCTTTATAAATTTGAGAAATTAAACCTTTGTCAGAGGTTTCTATGAAAATTTTTTTCACAATTTGTTGTTTCCCTTCTGATTTTAGTTACATTGGTTTTGTTTGTACAAAAGCTTTTTAATTTGATGTAGTCAAAATTATTTATTTTACATTTTGTGATTTTTTCTATGTCTTTCTTGGTTTTAAAGCCTTTCCCCTCCCAAAGGTCTGACATGTATACTATTCTGTGTTTACCCAATTTACTTATGGTTTCCTTCTTTATGTATAAGTCACTCACCCATTTTGAATTTATCTTGGTGTAGGGTGTGAGGTGTTGATCTATTCCTAGTCTCTCCCACACTCTTCCAATTTTCCCAGCAGTTTTTATCGAATAGTGTATTTTTGTCCCAAAAGCTGGGATCTTTGGGTTTATCATATACTGTCTTGCTGAGGTCGCTTTCCCCCAGTCTATTCCACTGATCTTCCTTTGTGTTTCTTAGCCAGTACCAAATTGTTTTGATGACTGCTGCTCTGTAATATAGTTTAAGGTCAGGGACTGCAAGGCCCCCATCATATGTGTTTTTTTTTTCATTATTTCCCTGGATATCCTTGATATTTTGTTCTTCCAAATGAACTTTGTTATGTTTTTTTTTTTTTCTAAATCAGTGAAGAGGTATTTTGGTAGTGCAATGTGTATGGCACTAAATAGATAAATAAGTTTGGGTAGGATGGTCATTTTTATTATATTGGCTCGTCCTACCCATGAGCAGTTAATGTTTTTCCAATTGTTCAAGTCTAGTTTTAGTTGTGTGGAGAGTGTTTTGTAGTTGTGTTCATAAAGTTCCTGTGTTTGTCTCGGGAGATAGATTCCTAGGTATTTTATTTTGTCTAAGGTGATTTTGAATGGGATTTCTCTTTCTAGTTCTTGCTGCTGAGCTGTGTTGGAATATATATAGAAATGCTGATGATTTATGTGGGTTTATTTTGTATCCTGCAACTTTGCTAAAGTTGTTGATTATTTCAATTAGCTTTTTGGGTTGAATCTCTAGGATTCTTTAAGTAGACCATCATGTCATCTGCAAAGACTGATAACTTGGTCTCCTCCTTGCCTATTTTGATGCCTTCAATTTCTTTTTCTTCTCTAATTGCTATTGCTAGTGTTTCTAGTACAATGTCAAATAGTAGAGGTGATAATGGGCATCCTTGTTTCACCCCTGATCTTATTGGGAATGCGTCTAGTTTATCCCCATTGCAGATGATATTAGCTGATGGTTTTAGATATATACTGTTTATTATTTTTAGGAATGACCCTTCTATTCCTATGCGTTCTAGTGTTTTTAATAGGAATGGGTGTTGTATTTTATCAAATGCTTCAATTATGTGGATGGTTTTCCTAATATTGAACCAGCCCTGCATCCCTGGTATAAATCCTACTTGATCATGGTGGATGATCCTTCTGATCACTTGCTGGAGTCTTTTTGCTAGTATCCTGGTGAATCCATCAGGCCCGGGGATTTTTTCTTAGGAAGTTCTTTGATGGCTTGTTGGATTTCATTTTCTGATATGGGATTATTTAAGAATTCTATTTCTTCTTCTGTTAGTCTAGGCAGTTTGTATTTTTGTATATATTCATCCATATATCTTAAATTGGTGTATTTATTGCCATATAATTGGGCAAAGTAATTTCTAATGATTGCCTTAATTTCCTCTTCATCGGAGGTGCTGTCCCCCTTTTCATCTTTAATGCTGTTAATTCGCTTTTCTTCCTTCCTTTTTTTAATTAGATTGACCAGTACTTTGTCTATTTTGTTTGTTTTTTCAAAGTACCAGCTTCTTGTCTTATTTATTAAATCAATAATTCTATCACTTTCGATTTTATTAATTTCTCCCTTAATTTTTAGGATTTCTAGTTTGGTTTTCTGCCGGGGGGGGTTTAATTTCATCGCTTTCGAGTTTTTTCATTTGCATTTCCAATTGATTGATCTCTGCTCTCCCTAATTTGTTGATATAAGCATTCAGGGATATGAATTTACCTCTGATTACCGCTTTGGCTGCATCCCAAAAGGTTTGAAAGGATGTCTCGCCATTGTCATTTTCCTCGATGAAATTATTAATTGTTTCTATGATTTCTTTTTTAACTAAACGATTTTGGAGTATCATATTGTTTAATTTCCAGTTGGTTTTAGATTTGGTTTTCCATGAACCATTACTAATCATTATTTCTATTGCCTTGTGATCTGAGAAGGCTGCATTCATTATTTCTGCTTTTCTGCATTTGTGTGCTATGTTTCTGTGACCTAATGTATGGTCAATTTTTGTGAATGTGCCATGTGGTGCTGAGAAGAAGGTGTATTCCTTTTTATCCCTATTTATTTTTCTCCATATGTCTATTAATTCTAATTTTTCTAAGATTTCATTCACTTCTTTTACCTCTTTCTTATTTATTTTTTATTTGATTTATCTAAATTTGATAATGGTTGGTTTAAGTCTCCCACTAATATGGTTTTACTGTCTATTTCTTCCTTCAATTCTCCTAGTTTTTCCATTAGAAATTTGGGTGCTATACCATTTGGTGCATACATGTTGATTAGTGATATTTCCTCATTGTCTAAAGTCCCTTTTAACAGAATATATTTACCTTCCCTATCCCTTTTGACCAGGTCTATTTTTGCTTTGGCTTTATCAGATATCATGATTACCACTCCTGCCTTCTTTCTGTCAGTTGAGGCCCAGAAGGTCTTACTCCATCCTTTAATTCTGACCTTGTGGGTGTCAACCCGCCTCATGTGTGTTTCTTGAAGACAACATGTGGTAGGGTTTTGGATTCTAATCCATTCTGCTATTAGTCTACGTTTTATGGGTGAGCTCATCCCATTCACGTTCAAAGTTATGATTGTCATTTGTGGACTCCCTGGCATTTTGATATCCTTCCCTAATTCTAACCTTTTCTTCTTCTGCTCTACCTTTTAGTCCAGTGATTTACTTTGAATCAGTCCCCCTTGTCCCCTCCCTTGATGTTTCCCTTTTTAGTCCCTCCCTTTTTGTTCCCTCCCCCTCCCCCCTCTCTTTCCCTCCCTTTTTGTTTTCCCTCTCCCCCTCCCCCCCTTGGTTTTCCCTTCTCCCTACCCTTGTTGGGTAAGATAGAATTCAAGATCCCAATGGATCTGGATGTTTTTCTCTCTCAGAGTTGATTTCCCTGAGATTAAGGTTTAAGTAAAAAACCCTCTCTTCCTCTCCTTCTCATAGGAGTTTTCTTCCCCTCCCCCTTTCCATTTGAATCTTTGTGTGAGAAAGATTATTCTATTTGGTCTTTCTTTACCCCCTATTTATACATTACATTTTCCCCACATGTTAGTATACATAGATTGATATAAATGTAGTCCTTATAGAAGAGAGTTTGAATAAAGGAAGAAGATAACATTTTCCTCCTTTCCCCTTTCCTTAATATTTACCTTTTCAGGTATTCCTTGCTCTTTGTTTTTCGGTATCAAACTTTCCACAGAGCTCTGGTCTTTTCTTTGCAAAAAGTTGGAAGTCTTCTATTTTGTTGAATGCCCATACTTTCCCTTGGAAGTATATAGTCAGTTTTTCTGGGTAGCTGATTCTTGGTTGAAGACCCATCTCTCTTGCCTTTCTGAAGATCATGTTCCATGCCTTATGATCATTCAGAGTAGAACTTGCAAGGTCTTGTGTGACCCTGATGGGCATTCCTTTATATCTAAATTGTCTTTTTCTGGCTTCTTGTAGGATTTTTTTTTTTTGTTTGAGAGCTTTGGAATTTGGCAATTGCATTCCTGGGAGTTGTCTTTTGGGGGTTTAGTGTAGAAGGTGTTCTGTGAGCTCTGTCAGTGGCTGTATTACTCCTTTGTTCTAGAATCTCTGGGCAATTTTCTTTGATTATATCTTGTACCACGATGTCGAGTTTGGTGTTTATTTCTGGCTTTTCTGGAAGTCCAATTATTCTTAAATTATCTCTTCTCCCTCTATTTTCCAGATCTGTCACCTTGTTGGTGAGATAGTTTATGTTCTCTGCTAATTTCTTGGTATTTTGGCTTTGCTTTATTAATTCTTGCTCTTTTACACGATCGTTGTCTTCCAGTTGTCTGCTTCTGGCCTTTAAAACCTGGTTTTCCTTTTCAGTTTGGTTACACCGGTTTTGTAGATGCATGAATTTCTTTTGCATTATTTCCCACTTTTCCTCCCAGAAGGCTTCTATCTTTTTGGTCATTTCTGATTCAAATTCTTCATGGGTTTGTGGAGAGTTTCCATTTCCTTTGGAAGGCTTTGGAGCATTTTCTTGTGTATCGTCTTCTATCTCCTCTGTATTTTGTATTTTGGCTCCATAGAATGTGTCCAAAGTCGCTCCTTTCTTCTTATTTTTCTTGGGATTTTGGGGCTTCTGTGCTTTTGTGGAGTTTGCCATGTCTGAATGGGGAGGATTAGCTTTTCTTATCTCTGTCTGGTGTTCAGAGGCTTTAGTCCTGGGCAGATTGACTGTTCTATGAGCTTTCCCTGGGTTAAACTGAGTATGCCTTAAGGCAATGACTTTCACTGGAACTGGAATGGAAGGGTCAGACCAGGGGGCCACACTCTCCCCCGGCTCTCTCTGTTTCCCTGCTGCTAAGGTGCCCCCTCGACTGGACTGGGTTGGTTTGCTTTCCGGAAGTTGCTTCAGAATAGTTGACCCTGAGGCTGTCTTGTCGGCCCTGAGGGTTACTGTTGTTTCAGACGACCCTGCTCTCTGAGGGGGGAGGGGTTGCGGCTTCCCGGAGCCTTGGACTCTGTGCTCCTACCCCTTAGGTCCGAGTGATCTTGGGTTCTGGCTTTTGAGGGGGGCTGTACCTTTTGATCCAGGTCCAGGTCCAGGAGGAGGATTCCCAGGGTCTATGCTGTTGATCGTTTTGAATTTCGGCGCCTTAGGAGCTTATAGTTTGATATCGGTCAGGAAGGGTTTCTGGAGATCTGAACTTTAGCTTTCTCTAAGCCGCCATCTTGACTGGATGCCCTGTACCTCTTTTTAAATTTGGCTAATCCTGCTCTTTTAATGTGTAAATTTCTAATCAAATCACTGTAATTTCTTTTCTAAATTTTTCCTTTGCCTGTTCTATTTTATTTTTAATTCCTTTTTGAGCTTCAATATATTGGTATATGAGGATTTCCAGAGCTTGAGAGCACTATCCACTTTTTTAAATTTTTCATGCAAATTCTTTGATTTCATTGTCCCTTTCTTATATTGTACCTTGATACATACATGTATGTATATATATATATATATAGATATAGATATAGATATATAGATATATAGATATATAGATATATATACATAATAATTTTCCATGGTTAGGGTTTTTTTTATCTTTGTTCATTTTCCTAGCCTTTCCCCCCCGACTTTTATTTTATCTTAAATGTGGTCTCTGTTCCCCAGGTATAGGGACCACTTTCTTAAACATCAGTGTTTTCTTGTTGCTCCCTCCGATCTAGGTGTTGAAACATTTCAATTCTATGCTGGTGGTATAATAGCCTGTGGTCTGAGAGTTCTGGAAGCCACCTCCCATTGCTCACCTTGTTTTCTTTAGGGACTGCTATTGGCTTGCAAGCCTGAGTGCACTTTTAGGGCTAATGGTGCTTGCATCCTCACTACTAGCTTGTACTAAGGCTAGGGACCACACTACAGGCTTACATGGCAAGGCACAATATTGGGTTTAGGTCCTTACCATGGGCTTCAATTGGGGCTGCACCACAGATTTATACTACTAGGCACACTGTGGGTTGCCTTATGCTGGGAATCAGAACTTCATGGGATATTATTTAAATGACTTATACAGATTTTTTGGATCTTACTCCTAACCTTGGACAAGATTCAGAACATTGATCTGTGGGGGAAGCAGGGCTTACTGTTAGACTACACCAGACTCCTTAGTGTATCTTTGCTATGTATGTATTGTTCTTTCTTCTCACCCCAGGTCATTGAAAGAGCCCTGGATCAAGGGTCTTCCCATTACAATATAGTATACCTTCTGATGCCAATGTGATATTCCTCAGGTATAGGTACAAGTCCTACCTTATCACTCCTACACTATTCAATGAACTACAATGGCTCCCTCTTACCTTCAAGATAAAATATAAGTTGTTTTGTTTGGTATTTAAGATCTTTTTCAACCTTCCCCTTTTAGCCATTCCAGTCTTCTTACACTTAAGTTCCCTCTATGCACTCTATGATCTACCTACAATGGATCATGCTGGGAATATACTGCATTTCATCTCCAGATTCTACATTTGCTCTATATCCCATGAGTGGGATTCTCTCCTTGACATCTACTGGTCAATGTAGGGAGCGCTTTGGTCAGGGTTTCCTTCAAGGTTTAGTTCAGGTATCAGAAGATCTTTCCTGATAATTTCTTCACTTTGTGATTATCCTTCATTAACATCTATGAATCATGCTTACGAAGTCAGAGATCCTTAAATAATTTGAAAAAATCACTTGGACAAGAATTTAATTTCCCTTTTTCATTTGAAAGATGATACAATGATTTAATAAGAAAATCAGTGATCTTATTCAGGTAACTTGGTGAAATCACTCTAACTGAATAACTGATACAACACAGAGGGAATAGCTAGATCAGGAGTCTCTATCTCCCAAGTGCAAGAAGTAAGAATAAAAATATTTTGCCTTCTCATTCCTCATCTGCTGTTTCTTAGACCTCCATAAAATTATCACAGAAAAAAAATGCTATAATTCTAACCTAGAGTTGAAAGCTATTTGCATAAGTTTCTCCTTATTGGTGGAGAATAATTACTCAATATTCTAAGGCTATATGTGGGAAAAAAGTTGGAAAGATGTTAAGAGAAAAGATATCCTGGTTCTTTTGGACTCCAGCTCTGACAGTCCATGAAATTCTTGATTCTTTTATTCCAAGCATTCTTAAACTTATTCCTTCAAGTAGACACAGAGCATTGAACAATAATTTTTCACCAAAGTACAGAGTCTTATGTAAATTGATCTGCACCCTGCTTACACAATGAACATCATAATTAGAGAATTACAATAGAATTATCTGAAATGTGAAGAAACATGTTGAAGGAGGCATCATCTTTATCTTTCAATATATTGATATATGAGGATATTAGAAGTAGATGGGCCTTATTTTTTGTTTATTTCTTTGTGTTAATGTTAGCTGGAGGAAAAAAAAATAAAACCCTACTATCTCTATGGCCACTTTCCAAAGGCAGCTCCTTATTTTCCTAAAAGTACAGAATTGCCTAAGTCAAGAAGCCTTAGGCAATTGCTCTACTTTACCTTACCCTAGAGACAGCTCTGGCCATAGACATGTAGATGTCACGCTTCCATGATAGACACTAAGGCTTTGCACACCATCATTTTGAGTGTCATTGCCTTGGGCTTCATGTACATAATCTGAAAACTTATGGAAAGAGACATTTTAAAGAATCATTTTTGTTGCATATTAGTTCACTTTAGTTCTATGCATTTTTATGGAGTCCATAATCTTTTTTGGAATAGATTATTATTAACCCTACTGAAATTAAGTTGTAAGCATATTCACTCTTCAGGAATAATTAAAGTGACAGTTTAAGAGCAAATTATGTAAGCCAGAGATTTGCAAGTTGCTTGGTATTTCTGTCATCTCTACACAGTTCATAGGCAAAGTGATTCAACTTAATTTTTCATCAAGTAGCATCTTCTCAGGAGGCACTATAGAACAAAAGAGGATGAAAGCATGTATCATTCCACAAAATGACTACATGAATAGCATATGATATTTAGATTTTGTTTTGTGTGTAAACAGGAATAATAATAAAAAATTCATTTCACCTCTTTTCAGAATTATTTTGTATGTGTAAATAAAGATGGTCTCTTTATATGGTTTGTATCTAAAATGTCAGAAATTTATCCAATCCACAATAAAACAACTGAGGCAAATCTCTGAGACAATAACTTTATTAAGGGAACTGGTCCCTTCAACAAATGGGATCCCTAGGGCAAAGATGGCAGAGTAGAGCAGAGAAGCTCAAAATCACCATGACAATCGTTTCCAACCAATCTTAAAATACACCACAAAACAAATACAGGAGTGAGTGAACCAACAAGATGACAGAGTAAAACAACTTTCAAGAAGTGAAAGAGATAAAAAGTAGGCAAAAAATATCAGGGGCACTGAGGTGAAAGGGGATCAATGACAGCAGGAGACTACAGCAAGGATTGAGGAGCAAACCAAGAGCAAGCCCTCATACCTCATATCTGCTTTGCCAGGTTCTTAATCTGAGCCAAGCCTATAATATTCAGACCCTGAGACACTCTCCAGGTAAATAGAGGTCCAACAAACCCACACCTCTTGACATTTTCAACCAGTAGTGCATCCTGGAATTCCAACCCAGGGCTGTCTATTCTGAGGCAGCCTGATCTGTGTGGGCCAAGAGTGAAGGAAGGAGTCAAAGTTTGGGCCAGTGGCAAGGAGATAGATCCCATTTTGGGGTGGTTGGTAGATCCAATGCTTGGGGGGGTCGCTCCTGATCCTCTTGCCAAAAGCTTAATGTAGAGCTCCAGAACAGGGCAATCTACTGTGTGCCTGACAAAATCCAGCTCACAGTAAGACCAAAAGCTTACACCCAAGCTTGAGGCAAGAACTTCAGCTATTAGCATCTCAAGGATTAATTGAGTCAGTAGTGGGAGATAGCTCTCAGAGCTCTCAGCCCTCAGGACATCATACCAACTTGGAAGAAATGAAAGTGGCAGAACCTCAGAAATAAAATTAAGGGTAGCACTAAGGAATGACTGAAGCTTAAGAGGATACCCTAACCTCCCAGAGAACAGAGCCTACATATAAAGAGGTAGAAAAAAAATGAGCAGACAACAAAAAAGCACAAAAATATGACGATTTTTATGGAGACAAAGATCAAGGTACAGACACAGAAGTGACAATGTAAACAAAGCAAACAGACTCAAAGTCCAAAAGAAAAATATAGACAGAATACAGATTTTGGAAGTGCTCAAAAAGGACTTTAAATACTAATCAAAGGAGACAGAGGAAAAGTGGGGAAGAGAAATGAAAGCAATGCAAGAAGAAATGGGCCACTTGAAAAAGGAGAACCAAAAACTGACAGAGGAAATTAGGCCTAAAAAATTAGAATTGAACAACTAGAAACTAATGATTTCATGAGAAACCTAGAAACAATAAAGCAGAATCAAAGGAATGAAAAAAGGAAGAAAACATGAAATATATTATTGAAAAAAACAACTGACCTAGAAAATATATCGAAGAGAAACAATTTTAGAATTGAGCTACCTAAAAGACTTTGACCTAAAAGGTCAAGAAAAAAGTTTGTACATCATAATGCAAGAAATCATCAAAGAGGAGGTGGAGTCAAGATGGCCACCTAGAAGGAGCAGAAGTTCAGACCTCTGAATACCCTTCCTTACCTATCACAAACTGAATGCTCCTAGGGAACTGAAAATTAAACCTAAAAATAAGTCAGAGCCAATTAACCTTCCTGCTGGACGTAATTCAAAAGGTACTCCCCCTGAAAAGCCAGAAACTGAGAAAACTCGGGTTTAAGGGGAAGGCAGAAGGAATGTCCCAGGACCCCTCCACCCACCCACCTAGAGCACTGAGACTCTAGCAGCAGCAGGAACTTTTGGGTAGGCAAAGGTGCTGGTCTAGAGGGTGTACCTTTCGGGTAGGGCTGTGCCAATTTCAGAGAGTCCAACACAGATGGCAGGAAAGGAACTAGAGAGGGAGCATAAACCTGGCAGCCTGGCCAGAGGTGTGGAGATCCTCCATATTTGCTCCAGCCTTCCAGGAGATTTTGGACTCAGAGCACACCCAGCCCAACTAAGCTGAACTTAATTCCATCAAAAGTCTCCAGAACTCAGGGAAGCCCAGGCTCCACACTTAACCTCATTGACAGCTGGAATTTAATCCAATCAAAAGCCTCCAGAGGACAGGGAAGCTCAAACATCCAACAACCCTCCCCCAGAGACTACACCGAGAGATCTTCTGTTAAAGCTCCAAGAGGGGAGACAGATGGAAGCCCCCAAAACCAAAAAAAAAAAAGAGTGTAGCAAGAGCACAGACAAATACGGGGAGAAAAAATAGGTGAAAATGAGCAAATAACAGAAAAATAAGAAAGAAATTACAATAGACAGCTTCTATTCAGCAAACAGAACAGAGGGGGAGAGATCATCAAACGATAAATCAGAAATCCCAGTGAATTGGAAACAGGCTGTGGAAGAACTCAAAATACAATTAAGGAAAGCTGAAGACAATTGGGAAAAGAACTTAAAAACTAAGATAAGTCATGTGGAAACAGAGGCACTTGAACTAAAATGAAAAAATACTGTCTTAAAAGCCAAAATCAACCAGCTGGAAAATGAGGCAAAGGAGATGAATTATGAGGTAAAGAAGAAAATCAGACTAGAAGGAAAAGGATAACCAAAAATCCAGGGATGAAATCCAGTTTTTAATAACCACAATATAACAACAGGGATCAAGTGACCTCGCAAAGCAGCAGGATGCTATAAAACAAAATCAAAAGAATAAAAAAATGAGGAAAATATGAAGCATCTCATTCAAAAACAGAGGATTTAGAAAATCATTCAATGAGAGACAATTTAAGAATATATGAGTTTATAAATTGATTATAAATATGATTATAAATCATATATCTCAGTGCCTATATGAATAAAATAGAGAGGGAGGAGATCAATGAATTGGGCTTGCAATTTAAAAAAAAACTAAAAAAAGAACAAATTAATAATCTGCAAATAAAAACTAAATCAAAAGTCCTAAAAACTAAAGGAGAAATTAATAAAATTGAATGTAAAATCACTATTGAACTAATAAATAAGACTAAGAACTGGTACTTTGAAAAAAGAAATAAAATAGATTAAGTACTGGCAAATCTAATCCAAATAAGTAAATAAATAAATAAGAGCCTCAAATTATCAGTATCAGAAATGAAAAGGACAATCTCACCTCTAATGAAGAGGAAGTTAAGACAATTATTAAGAATTACTTTGACCAAGTATACATGGAAATAAATATGACAATCTAGGTGAAATAGAAGAATATTTATAAAGATATAAAATGCCTAGATTAACTAAAGAGGAAATAGCATACTTAATTAACCCCATCTCAGAAAAAGAAATTGAACAGGCCATCAAGGAACTCCCTAAGAAAAAATCCCCAAGGCCAAATAGATTAACAAGTGAATTCTATTAAACATTTAAAGAACAACTAATCCCAATTCTACACAAACTAAGCAAAAAGGAATCATACCAAATTCTTTTCATGAAAGAAACATGGCAGTGATTCCCAAAACTGGAAGACCAAAAACAGAGAAAGGCAACTATAGACTAATCTCCTTAATGAATACGGATACAAAAATCTTAAATACAAGACTAGCAAAGAGACTACAGCAAGTCATAACAAGGGTTATTCACTATGACCAGGTGTGATTGATACCAGAAATGCAAGGCTAGTTTAACAATAGGAAAACTATATACATAATTGACCATATAAAAAACCAAACTAATAGAAATCACATAATTATCTTGATAGACACAGAAAAAGCCTTTGAAAATATACAACACTCATTCCTAATAAAAACACTAGAAAGTATAGGAATAGAAGGGCCTTTCCTTTAAAATAATAAATAGTATTTATCTAAAACCATCAGCAAGTATCATCTGCAATGGGAATAAGTTAGAGGCCTTCCCAATAAGATCAGGAATGATGCCTATTATCACCACTATTGTTTAATATTGTTTTAGAAATGCTAGTGATAGCAATTTAGATGAGAAAAAGAAATTGAAGGGATTAAAGTAGGCAATGAGGAAACTAAACTATCTCTCTTTGCAGATCATATAATAGTATACTTAGAGAATGTCACAAATGCTAGAAAATCAAATAAAAAGCTAACAGAAATAATTAATGATTTTAGCAAAGCTGTAAGATATAAAACAAACCCACATAAATCATTAGCATTTCTATATATTTCCAACAAAACCCAACAGCAAAAGTTAGAAAGAGAAACTCCATTTAAAATAACTCTAGACAATATAAAATATTTGGGAATCTATCTGCCAAGACAAAAATAAAGAATTATATGAAGACAACTACATAACACTTTTCATACAAATAAAACTAGATCCAAACAATTGGAAAAACATTAATTGCTCATGGATAGACAAAGCTCATCTGGAAGATCAAGAGATCAAGAATATCAAGGGAACTAACAAAAAAAAATGGGAAGGATAGGGTCCTAGCAGTATCAGATCTTAAACTGTACTACAAAGCAGTGACAATCAAAACAATATGGTACTGGCTAAAAGATAGAAGAGTGAATCAATGGAATAGACTAGGGGTAAATGACCTCAGAAAGCTCGTTTGATAAATTCAAAAGATTGCAGCTTTTTGAAAAAGAACTCACTATTTGACAAAAACTGTTGCAGAAATTGGAAAACAGTATGGGGAAAATGGGTTTAGATCAATATATTACACCATTTATCAAGATAAATTCAAAATGGGTAAATGATCTAAATATTAAGAATGAAATCATAAGTTAAGTGAAAAATAGAATAATATACCTGTGAAATGTATGGGAAAGGAAGGAATTTAAGATTAAGCAAGAGATAGAGAACATTACAAAATGTAAAATAAATAATTTTGATTATATTAAATTTTAAATTTTAAAAATTGTACAAAGAAAACCAATGCAACTAAAATTAGAAGGGAAGCAATAGACTGGGGAAAATTATAATAAAAATCTGACAATGGTCTTATTTCCAAAATATTAAGGTAGTAAGGCAAATGTACCAGAAATCAATTCATTCTCCAATTCACAAATGGTCAGAGGATATGAATAGGCAGTTTTTAAATGAAGAATTCAAAACTGTCAATAATCACATGAAAAAGTGTTCTAAATCCCTCCTATTTAGAGAAAGACAAATGAAAACAACTCTTAGGTACCACCTCATCCCTAGCAGATTGGCCAATATGATAGTAAAGGAAAATAATGAATATTGGAGGGGATGTGGCAAAATGGGACAATAATACACTGCTGATGGAGTTATGAATCAATCCAACCATTCTGGATGGCAATATGGAATTATCCCCAGAGGGCTTTAAATGATCACATACCCTTTGAACCAACAATACCACCATGAGGTTTGTACTCCAAAGATATAATAAGAAAAAAAAATACTTGTACAAAAATATTCATAGCTGCACTCTTTGTGGTTGCAAAAATATTGGAAAATGAGCAGGTGTCCCTTGATTGGGAAGTGGCTGAACAAATTGTAGTATATGATGATGATGATGGAATACTATTGTGCTATAAGGAATGATGAATTGCTTGATTTCCTTAGGAGCTGGAAAGACCTCCTCAAACTGATGCAGAGTGAAATGAGCAGAACCAAGAGAACATTGTACACAGACTGAAACATTGTAGAATGACCATATGTACTCAACTTTGCTACTGATACCAATGCAAAGATCCAAGACAATCCAAAGGGACTTATGAGAAGGATGGATACCCACATCAAGAGAACAAACTGTGGAAATAGAAATGCAGAAGGAAAACATTTGATTTTGTACTTGTTTATATGAGTTTTGGATGTAGAGTTTTGGTTTTTTAAAATATTTTTAGAAAATGATTGATATGGAAATAGGTATTAAAAAAATGTATCTCCAAGAGAAAATATGTTGGTAGGGAAGGACTCAGATGGATTGGTGATACAAATCCCACCTAGGAACTTTCCCAGGGCCAGTGAAGTGCAAACCCTTAGAGACTATATGAAAACAAGTTTAGTTTGCTTATTAAGTTTAGAGATCTGATCAGTAAGATCTAAAGGGACTCTAAAATCTCAATCTCCTCCACCCACTTTCTACACTCCTCTCACAAGGAAGCCTTTCTGGTCTTCTTAAACCCTTATTACCAGCTCCTTGTTCTTTCTAACACCCCCCTTCCCAAATCTGACTATCTATTCTAAGAATAATCAATTAAACTTAATTTTCTCTAAAAGGTGCTAGTGAGAATGGACTCAAAAATGGACTGAGTCCTTTCCCAAGCCTGGGGTTGGCTTCTTAGTTAAAAAACCTGAAGTCCCAGATGTTAAACCCAGTAGTCTACCTTAGCCAATTTGCCACAGCTAAATTGTCCAGAGCCAAATTGTCCACAGCACTGCAGGGAAACCTCCTAGGTATCTTCCAATTCCAAACTCCACTAGTTTCTCCATGAAACTAGTCGGGATACAGGAGCTGATGGAGCAGCCTTTCTCCCTTCCAGCTCAGAGAGAGGACAGTTGTATAAATGTCAGTTAACTCTGTTAACTCCCAAGATCCTCCTCTGCAATGCCTTCTCCTTCTAGAATCTTTTCCCAGGATTTATGGCTAAATTCTCCTCTCTCCCTTTTAGAGACAACTTTTGCATTTCTCCTATCCCTTATCCCCCTATCCTTACAGTATTGAGTGATATACATGTATAAACCAGTGGAATTTCTTGTTGGCTCTGGAGGGGAGGAGGAGAAAAGAGGAAAGAAATTACATGAATCATGTAACCATGGGAATATACTTTATTTTAATTAAAGAAAAATTGAAGTGTTGGACTTGATGCAGCTAATGAACTTTAAAAACAAAAGAAAACACTAGGTATAATATTTTGAAATCCCCAATTCTTACATTTACCTTTAACAAAGATGTGAATTAAGACTCTAGGAAAACTGGACTCACTTGTTCCTATTTAATAAAGCCTGATATATGAAATCTGCATTTATTAAGCAAATAAAGAGGATAATAACACAAATTTTTAAAAAGTTTTTTTCTCTTCAGTGTAGTTTTTATATATCTTTTTTTCCATTTGGCCAATTCTTTTTAGAAAATTTTCTCTTTTTTGGATTTGTGTGCCTCTTTTATCAATTGGAATATTCTATTTTTAACATATTAAATTCTCCACTATTTTTGTGCCTCTTTTACCAAGTTGTGGACTCTTTATTTCATGATTTTCCTGTATCACTCTCATTTCTTTTCCCAATTTTCTTCTACCTTTTGTATTTGCTTTTAAAATTCTTTTTGTATTTGCTTTTAAAATTCTTTTTTTTAATTCTCCATTTATTCTTTTCAGACCTGAGATCAATTCATAATTTTCTTGGAGGTTCTGGATGCAGCAGTATTGACTTTGTAGTCTTCTGAGTTTCAGTCTACCATGTCACTGAAATAACTTTTTATGTTGAGTTTCTTTTTTGTTCTTTGACCATTTTTCTGCCTTTTCTTTTCTTGAAGTTTAAAAAACTGTTAATATTTGGCTCTGTAACTCTACTGAAGGGAGCACTGTTTCAAGCTTCAGGTCCTTTTTGCAGCTGCCTTAAGAGATATCACTGGGAAATCTATCTGCTTTCAGTTCTTTCAAGGTGGTATGATATAAGGAAAGGTGTGTTTAATATTTTCTGGGCTGTGTTCTGGTCTATGAGTAACTCTAAGCACTCTTTTATGCCTTGGACCTGTGATAAGGGTCTCTTCCTTTCCTGTGACTGCAAATGTTGTTATATGTTGGTTTCTTCCTCATCCCACAACTGCACCACAAGACCACAACGTGGTTCTGTGAATGGGCAAGGCAACAATAGTCTTGCATTCAGAGCAAGCAAAGAGACACTTGTAATCTCCTTCTGAACAGGTGTAAGACCCTGCCTTTCCCAATTTTGTCTGAGAATTCCAGAAACTTTGGTCTTTCTGTGTTCCACTGACTGAACATGAACACGAACACTAATTTTTGTCTCCCCTTCCCAATTAGAATATGAGGTCCTTGAAAGCAAGAACTATCGCAATTTTCTATTTCTTTTCAAAACACTTATCCTAGTGCTTCACATATAGTAAGTGCTTAATAAATTCTTTTCTATGCCATTCCACAGGTAGGGATCTTGTCAAATAATTTGCATCAATTTGGTTCCTCACTTTCAAGAGAGAGAGCAAAAATAAATAATTGCTCCATGCAACTCAACACCTGGAATCATCATCAGTTTCATCATAATACAAATACAAGTCTGCCCATTAATTTGAGCATAACAAGGAGCATTATTATTCAAACTGAATAAATACATAAAATTTAGCTCAGCTTAATCATGTGCTGCAACCCCAAAAGGTACAGCCACATAACTGTTGATTCATTAACATGTTTGCTTATTCATGGTATTCAGTATCTTCTATAAATGTTTGTAAAAGTTCAGAATTACTAAAACTTGACATTGTTAGAAGTCTAAATCATTGTCCTTATTATGCATCTCTGGGAGAATGTGAACCTCTAAAAGCAATTTTTCAAATGCCATTAGGATACAATTCATTTATGCATTTCTATCCTTTGACATAAAAAGGGATATGTCTTAGGGATAGGACTCATAGTATAAGCACAGGTAAATCATTAAGGATGAAAATAATATATGTGATGAGAAATCCTGTCTGCATCATGCTTAGGTGGAGAGTCTGTGATTGGTAGCTTCAAGGGAAATCCTATTCCTCTTTAACATTGGGATTATGTTTAAAAAGACATTCTATTTTTTAGGTAATCAATATTAACAGAACTAGACCTTTCATTTCATTGGTATATAAAATGTCCCTATAATAATATGGGCTGGCCCCATTCTCTGTGACTGGTAATTTTAGAAAGCTATTTAGCAGACTGAGGTTAACTTGATTTTCCTAAAATAAATGTCAGTAGCAGATTATAGATCCAGTTCTTCTGGATCTACATGGCTGGCTTTCCAGTCACTATGCCAGTACTCTAAATTTGAGGTCCCTAAGGTCACCAATAAGTAATTTAAAGTTGAAATTGAAAAATCATATTTTAGAAAAAATATTTCAATTCAGTTCAGTTTGATTCAATTGCATGAATATTAAATATCAATTATAATTAGGGCATTGATTGATAGGTTCAAGAACACAATGATAAAAGAAATAGTTCTTTTTCTCAAGGATATTGTGGTCAAGTAGTAAATTACCAAAAATTAACTTTCAGGACATTTTCTCATGGATCCTACAACCATAACAGAGAGAACTGTACAAAAAAGAACTTATGAAAAGAATACAGACAGTCTACTCAAATTCTAATGATTCCTTACCTCCCTCTTCCACTACCACCTTTGACTTCAGATTTCAGAAACATGTTGACTGGATCCCAACTATAATCTCTATCTTTCCCTCAGACATCCTCTTGGTTTCCATTTCACTAGGCATATGCCCCAGCCCTCAAATTCCTCTTTTTTTATCCCTTCCTTTAACCTTCTTGCTCAAACTACTTTCTTTATTCTTCTTCTCAAATGGCTTCTACTGATCCTCCCTTTCTTTGTTGTTTTTTCAGCCATTCAGTTTGGTCTGATTTTCTCTGATTCCATAGACCAAATCTCTCCAGGGGATTTTCATGGCAAGAATACTGGAGTGGTTTGCCATTTCCTTCTCCAATAGGTCCTTTTGCAAGGCAATGGCATGTTAAGTGACTTGCCTCGGATCACATAGCTAAAAAAAATCTGAGGCTGGATTTGAACTCAGGTCTACCTGATTCTAAGCCCAGTGCTCTTAACCATTGAACCACATATATCTCTTCTTCCCTTCTAGAATCCCCCAGTCCTAAATAAGGCACCAAGAACACTGGTTTCATTAAGATACTTGGACTCACTCCTATTGTCTCCAATGACTGTAGACTAAGATCAGGGATGCTTTTGTCCTTCAGATGCCAGTAATGCATGGTTATTCATATCCCATCAATGAGTAGGGAATTGCCAACCACAAGGAAATGAAAGACTGCCAATGCTAACCATTTGTCCTACCACTCTGCCCTCCAGACACCATGGTATTTTTGTTTAGCCTTTCATTATGCCCTAAAAACACCAGGCTCTACTATTTCCTCTAGAGTGAAACCTCCCTAAATGTGTTGCCTCTCCCAATTAGAAAGTGAGCTCTTTGAGATCAATGATAATTTCACTTTTCTATTTAAATTCCAAGTGATTTACACAATGCTTGGAACATGGTAAAAGTTAATCCCCCCCCCCCTTTTACTCATGCATACTTTCCTTAATGTCATCTTGTAGTACAAAGAGTGTAGCTCCCATATAAACTAGGTCCTAACAGAGATTTAAAACATGTTCTGAAGATCCCCTATTTAACTATTGACATGATATATAAAAAGATGTTAATTCCTAACAATGTAGTGTCATAGCAAACTTGTACTTTAATATATAATAGTTTGTATAAATAGCTATTAAAGCATTTTAACCCAAGTTGCTTTAACCCTTTTGAAGAGGTAAAACTCTATTTACAGTTATAACTCTGCAAGGATTAGTTCTTTAGAATATCAGAAGAGATGCTATTGGCTCCAAATATGTTAGCAGCTTTTGTTAGATATTTCTATCTCATCCTGGGAGTTCCTCATTATCTCTCAATTTTTTAATCCCTGGCTTCTTTTAAAACTCAACCACTCAATCACCAAATCCTATTTGAGTTATATCCTGATCATTTCACAGTTTCTAATTCCTACATCCAAAAAACAATTACTAATATTTGTGTATATTTTGTGTTTATTTATATATGCCTGAATAGAACATAAGCATCTCAAGGACAGGGAATGTTTGCTTCCTTTTATTCCTTTGTAGCCACAAGCCATAATTCACTTCCTGCCAAAGAGTAGAAACTTAATGAAATTTGTGGATTGATGTTCAAGGCTACACCTCAGGTTGACATGGGATATGGATAATGTGAAGTTTTGTAAACCTTAAAATTTCTTAGACTTATAAATGTTGGAAATTTCACCATTGGGAAATTTCATACTTGGAAAATTTCTTAGTGATAGTCTATTGGAATGTGAACCCCATTGGCATGGGAGGTTCCTCCTCCTCCCTTCTTAAGATTACTTTAGGACAGAAACCTTTTGCTGAACAATGGAAAGGACTTTGACCTATGCTTAAGCATAGAACAGGAATTTCTTTGAGTCATGATTGATTTTAGAATTGATACAATGGAGATACTTGGAATCAATCTCCACCCTACTCAGTCCTAACAGGATTTAGGAAGGGCTGCAGCATAGATCAAATTTTAATTATTCCAATCTCTACCCTACTCAGGGTAACAGGATTTAGGAAGGGCTGTAGCAAAAGATCAAGATTTAATTATTTGAGAGTATGACCTTCAACAGACATGTGCAAAGCCACAGACCTCTGGGCGGTCCTGGGTTAAGCTAGAGCCACCATTGGCACAGGGAAGACATGGACAGTGATTGGTAGATGTGAGAACTGAAGGGAGGGAACTCGGATGGTTTGCTTAAAGATAGAGGGGTCTGAGGACTGGGTGGTTGGTTGGAGAGTTTTGGCTCTGAGTGGTTGGAGAGGTGCTCTGAGAAGCTGGCTCTGAAGGAAGCTGGAGGTGGAGGCCCCAGAGACTGTTTCTCCATTTTGGTCACGTGAGTAATAGGGACTGATCTCTTTTCTTTGCCCCAGCTATCTAAGGGCTTGGGCCTTTTGGCCCAGACTAATCATAGGGGGGTATTTAAGCCCTATTCCCTTCTCTCCCCTTTCTCTCTCTCTCTCTCTATCTCTAATTCCTTTCTTCCTCCTGTTTGTAATTAAACTCTATAAAAGGCTGACGGCTGACTTGAGTTTTCATTTAGGAATTACATAGCTGAATTCCTTGGCGACCTTAAATTAATATATATCAGTCTTTTAAAGTGATTTCCTTGTCACAGTTTACAACCTTATGTAGCCCAAAGTAGAAAATTCAAGCAAAGTTTTGGCCCTCTACTCTTGTTTCCCATACTAGAATGAAGTATTGAAATTCATTACTGACATTGATCAAAAATAAGGATGAATAATTTGATATTCAAATGAGTTAAACAACATTTATAATGTACTTAAACCAATTGGAAGGCAGACACAGAGGCTATCATGAAGTACTAGTAAGCTTTAAATTCAGGTCCAAATTTTTATACTAATCTCTCAGTTTCAGGATATAAGTTTGGGTCCTATTGCTATGTATTATCTCAACTATCTGATTCTTTTTCATAATCACATACTAACAAAGAAAATAATTTCTTTCTCCCACCATCAGAAAAAATTAAGGGGGGGGGGAGGAAATTTATTAAGTGTGTACTATGTGCAAGGTACTGTGTAAAATTCCTTACAATTTTTTTCTTTATTTGATCTTTACAACAAATCTATGAACCGCCATTAATATCCCTGTTTTACATTTAAAGATATTGGCAGGCAGAGGTTAAATGACTTGCCCTAGCATAGCTACTAAGAATCTAAGGCTAGATTTAAACTCAGGATAGAGTCAAGTACTCAATCAATTGCTCCACTCTCTCTTTCTTAAAGAGTGAATAGTGAAAAATGACATCCTTAGAAGAACAGATTTAATAATTGATCTATCTATTAATGTATACTAGCCTTTAAAATTTCACAAAACAGTCAATAAAGAAAAATTCTTTCTTAGAATTCACCAACCTGTTGTGACAATTGTGAATATTTTAAAGAACCTCATTAAAATGAATATAATTAGAAACATGCTATAGATAGACTACATTAATGCAATGCACATATATTTTACAAAGAATTTATGAGATCTTTTAAGAGAAGAACAGATAACATATCAACAGCTGATATAAAAGTATCTACTTGAAGTTATCCCATTGGTTATAAATAGCTATCTAAAGGGGCTAAGCAATTATATTGAAATGAACCATCTTAGGGGAGGAGATGGTATTTCTTTTTATGTTAAAATTGTTCTGTACAATAGATATATTATTCTTGGTGGAAATAAATTGTTGGTATATTATCCATATCATATAAAGCATCTATATTTACTTGTAATAGGATAGCATCATCTCTTTATCAGAGAAAAAGCAAGATGATAACAAAATATTCGAAATTCTTTTCTGTTGCAGTATTTAATATGCCTACTTATTATAAACATGGGACCAGTATTGATGGACATGTCACCAAGAACTGGGCTATTTAAATTTGAAGAGACTCATTACCAAATTTGCCACATCAAGCCCTATTTTTGTTTTAAATGTTTAAAAATTGATGCTTTCAGTTTCTACTATCTCATTGTGATTTCTCAAATAAAGATTTAAAAAGAAAAGAAAAAAAATCTTGTCTTTGATCCTGTTGTTATTCAGTTGTTATCCAGAAACAGATAAGTAATTCAATTCAACTCATTTCACTTCAACTCCTCTGAATTCAAAGAACTTTATTAATGGCCTATATAAAAGGCCTATAGAGAAAATGCATTTGAGTCAGAAGCAACTTCCACAGAGTCTGTGAATTTCACAGTCTTCATGAATTCAACTTCATCTCCACACGGTGATAATTGTATATAAAATAAGACAGTAATTAGAAATAATATGGTATCTGCTAATGTTTATACACATATATATATTAATGCAGAAGAAGATAGAAGTATATAAAGCAGAAAAAAGTAGAGCAATCTGGAAAAAAATTTAGGTTAGGGATAAACATATCAGCATACCACACATATTTCTTGAAGGAACCATTTATGTGGGTCTGTTGTACTGAACTTTTTTTGAAATCCCAAATAATAATTGTAATGATGATCCAAAGTCAGCAAGAAGAGATAAATTTATTTCAGCATACTCTGTTAAGAAAGGCAGTTTGGTGATGTGGATAGAGAGTGAGTATCAGATCCTGAAGACTTGAATTCAAGTCTACCCTCTGACATATACTGACTGTGTAACCTTTCTCAAGTCACTGGATCCCTCATAAGAAACCAATCACAATCCTAGGCTTAACAGGGAAAAGTTCAGATATTGGTGACAGATGATATAGCAGCTTCAGGAACTCTCAAATTGGAAATTTTAAGAGGACATGATGAATGGTCAGAAAGACATTAGTGGGCACTCATATGCTGACACTAGGTGCCATATAAAATATTATTTGGCAACCCAAATTCCTATACCCACTTATAGGTATATAAGTTCAAGGGCAAGGAACAGGACTTTTTGGCCAATAGAGAATTAAAAGTATTAGAGACAGTAACACTTCTGACCCCAAAGTGTCAAAGAATCTAAGTATTGATTTCATTCTCAAGGGAGGAGGAGGACAGAGGAGCAGTACAGATTGCAATCCTGAGATGATGGATAAGGATCAGAATGCAGACCAAGAAAAGAGTGACCACACCTCTACCCCATATCATGACATCTTGGAAGCACTGAAAACTTTGAACTGCTCAGAAATAACTCTGAAGGCAGCAGTATAAAGAAGCTTTGAGACAGGTCCTTTCTTGCCTCAAAAAACCAGGAGCATAGTCTAACATTAATATAAAATTAAATCAAGAAATAGGGTGAAAAATGAGCCAATAACAACAACAATAACAAAAAAAGAACCTGATCTTTTTTTTTAACTTCTATCATGATAGGAAAGATAAAGACAGAAACTCTGAACTGCTATACAACCTCAAAGGGAAAAATGGGAATTAGGCACAGGTCAAAGAAGAATTCCTAGAAGAGCTAAAAATTATTTTCAAATTTAAAAAAGTAAGTGAAATAAGTGAAAGCAAAGAAAGAAGATTATGACAAGACAATTAACAGTTGCTAAATGAGTGACCAAAATACAGGGGAAATTTTTTTTTAGAAAATGAGATTGGTGTAATGTGTAAAGAGGTAGAAAAATTCACTTAGGAAAGTAATTTCTTATTTATTTTTTTATTTGGTCAATTTCAAACATTATTCCTTGGTTACAAAAATCATACTCTACTCCTCCCTCCCCTTCCCTACCCCTCCTGTAGCCTAGGTACAATTCCATTGGGTATCACATGTGACCTTGACCAGAACCTATCTCCATGTTGTTGATGTTTGCAACAGGATGTTCATTTAGGGTCTACATCCCCAATCATATTCCCCTCGACACATATAATCAAGCAGTTGCCCTTCTTCAGTGTTTCTACTTCCACAGGTTTTCCTCTGAATGTGGATAGTGTTTTTTCTCCTGTATCCCTCTGTGTTGTTCAGGATCACTACATTGCCACTAATACAGAAGTCCATTACAATTGATTGTACCACAGTGTATCAGTTCCTGTGTACAATGTTCTCCTGGTTCTGCTCCTCTCACTCTGCATCAATTCCTGGAGGTTGTTCCAGTCTCTATGGAATTCCTCCACTTTATTATTCCTTTGAGAACAATAGTATTCCATCACCAACAGATACCACAATTTCTTCAGTCACTCCCCAATTGAAGGGCATCCCCTCATTTTCCAATTTTTTTTTTGCCACCACAAAGAGCGCAGCTATATTCTTGTACATGTCTTTTTCCTTATTATCTCTTTGGGGTACAAACCAAGCAGTGCTATGGCTGGATCAAAAGGCAGACAGTCTTTTATCGCCCTTTGGGCATAGTTCCAAATTGCCCTCCAGAGTGGTTGGATCAATTCACAACCCCACCAGCAATGAATTAATGTTCCTACTTTGCCACATCCCCTCCAGCATTCATTACTTTCCATTGCTGTCATGTTAGCCAATCTGCTAGGTGTGAGGTGATACCTCAGAGTTGTTTTGATTTGCATTTCTCTGATTATAAGTGATTTAGAACACTTTTTCATGTGCTTAGTAATAGTTTTCATTTCGTTGACTGAAAATTGCCAGAAAAGAGTGATATAACTTATGAGTTATTAGAATACCCAATAAAACCTCAGTAAAGTTAAATATAATAAACTTTAAGAGAAAAATGAATAGGAATAGAAAAAGTATGCCTTTTTCTCAGCTGCATAGGCTACCTTCTCAAAAAATCAATGATGCTTTAGGGTATAAAAACCTCATGCCTAAATACAGAAAAATGAAATGTGCCACTTTCAGATAATGCAATAAAATTACATTTTCATAATGCATTTTCATAATGCAAATTACATTCAGTAAAAAGCTGTGGAGGCATAGGTTAGAAAGTTCATTGGAACTAATTAATCTAATCCTAGAGAATGAGTGAGTAAAAGACCAAATCATAGAAATAATAAATAATTTTATTAAAGAGAATGACAATGATGAAATCATATTCCAAAATTTGTGGAATTCTATCAAAGCAATAATAAGGGGGAAATGTATACATCTAAATAATTATATCAAAAAACCAAGATCTATTTAATGAATTAGGTATGCAACTGAAATGACAGAATAGATGTAAGAATAATAACAAGGACAAAAATGAAAGAACAAAATTTTAAAAACCCAATTAAGCACTAAACTTAGCAAATCCTGAAAATCAAAGGAGAAAATAATAAAATTGAAAGTTAAAAAGGAAAGGATGAATGCCTTACCATGGAAGATGAAATTACAGTAATTATTGGGAATTATTTCCTCAATTATATGCTGGTAAACATAGAAATCTAAAGGAAATGAATGTTTACAAAAATGTAAACCATCCAGAAAAACAGAAGAAGAAATAGAATACTTATATAACTCTGTCCTGGACAATAAAATTTAACAAGCTATCAGTGAACACCCTAAGAAAAAATCCCTAGGTCTAGATAGATTTATAGGTGAATTCTCCCAGATATTTAAGGAACAACTAATCCCAATAATATATAAATGACTTGAAAAAAGTAGTTCAAGAAAGAGACCTAATTCATTTTATGATGGAAATATGGTTGTGATCCCTAAACCATGGAGAGCAAAACAGAGAAAGGAAACTATATACCAATTGCCCTAATGAATATTGATGCAAAAAAAAAGATTTTAAATACTCTCAAGGATATTACAGAGATATATTACAAAGATCAAACACTGTGACCAGGTAGGATTTACAAAAGGAATGCAAGGATGCCTCAATATTGGAAAAAATATCAGTATAACTATATCAATATAAATATATAAGATTATATCAATAGCCACAGAAAAAGTTTTTGACCAAATATAATACTCATTATTTTTGAAAACACTAGAAAGCATTGGAATCAATGGAGTTTTTCTAAAAGTGGCAAGTAATATTTATATAAAACCAAAAGCAATTGTATTCTATAACAGGGACATAAAGATGAACACCTCAATAAGATCAAGAGTGAAGTAAGGATGTCCATTATCACCATTCCTATTCAATATTGTACTAGAATTGTTAGCTATAGCAATAACAGAAAAAATAGAAATTGAAGGAATTAGAATTTGTAATGAGAAAACAATCACTCTTTGTAGATGATAAGATAATATACTTAAGAGAATTCTAGAAAATCAACTAAAAGAAACTAATAGAAATAATTTACTACTTTAAAAAACTTGTAGGATATTAAAATAAACCCATATAAATTATCAAAAAATTTTTATACTGACAGCAAGACCCAGAAGGGAGAGATAGAAAAGTTTCATTTAGAGTAACTGATAATAAAAAAAAATCTTGGGAGCCTACCTGTCAAGGCAAACCCAGGAACAATATGAATAAAATTGCAAAACACTTTTCAGAGAAATAATGACTGATCTAAACAGTTGGAGAAATATTAATTATTCAGGAGACCATGCTAATATAATAAAAATGACAATTTTGTATAAGTTAATTTACTTATTCAATGCCAAACCAATCAAACTAGAAAAAAATTATCTTTTCAAGCTAGAAAAAAATAACAAACTTCATCTGAAAAAACAGGAATGTGACTGGAATCAATGAAAAATTATTAAGGAAGAAGATCTAGTAATTCCATATTTCATGTTAAAATGTTAATCATCAAAAGAATTTGGTGCTAGCTATGAAATAGAGGGGTGGATCAGTGGAGTAGATAAGGTATTCAATGCAGAATAGAAAATGAACATTGTAAATTGATATTTAATAAACCCAACAATCTAAGTTTTTTGTTTAAGAATTTAATATTGACAATTATTTCTGGGAAAATTGGGAAGCATTTTGCCAAAAACTAGGCTTATACCAACATCTCTTACCATGTACCAAGAAAAGTTCAAAATAAATAAATGATTTAGGTTTGAAGTACAATATCATACATAAATTAGGAGAGCATGGGAAAAAATGTACCTGTCAGATCTACAAATAAGAAAATTTTATGTTTAAACACGAAATAAAAGGAAATGCAAGGAATAAAGTAGATGATTTTGATTACATGAAATTGAAGTTTTTTTTTTTCACAAACAAAACCAATGCAGCCAAATTTAGAAGGAAAACAGGAAATTGGAGGGGAAATGTTGCAGAAAGTTTCTCTGATAAAAGCCTTGTTTATCAAATATATCTGAAACTGAGCCAAATTTATGAAAATAAGTGCCATTTCCCAACTGGTGAATGGTCAAAAGCCATAAAATGGAAACTTTTAAACAACTGAAAATGATCAACATTCATAGCAAATATGTGGTAGATTACCTTTGATTAGAGATATGTAAATTACCACACAGAGATACTACCTCACCTCTTACATTGGCTAACATAACAGAAAAGAAAAATGAAAAAAAGATAGAGAGGAGTGGTAGAAAAATTGGTACTCTTGGTAGAATCTTGCATTGTTCCAGCCATTCTGGAGAACAATTTGAAAGTACTGCTAAAGAGCACTACCTTTGACAGCAATACTTTTACTTGGTCTGTGTCCCAAAGAGATCAAAGAAACTGGAAAAGGAACTATTTGTATAAAGTATTTGTAGCAGCTCTTTTTTCAGTGATAATTCCAAAAGACTCATGACAAAAAAATCCTATCCATCTCCAGAGAGACAAGTGAAGAATTCTGAATGCAGATTACAACATGCTTTTTTAGGTTTCTCTACTTTTGTTGTTCTATTTTGCTTGTGTTTACTTTTGCAACATGCCCAATATGTAAATATGTTTAGCATGACTTCACATATAATTAATTATACCCAAATTCCTTATCTTCTCAAAGGTGTGGGAGAAGCAGTATGTAGGAAGAAAGAGAATTTGGAACTCAAGTTTTAAAAATATGGTTATTAAAATTTAATATGTAATAATTCACAAGTAGTTTTTTTTAAAAGCAGGGAAATATAGTGCATTTTAGAAAGCCTTCTCTCAATAATCATTAAAATCAAATAACATTTGTTCTTAAGGGTGATTAAAGAGAAAAATCAATTATGTGAAATACTTCATCCCTCAGGAATACCAAAGAATTGAAATATTAGTGTACTTCCACTAAGGTCCAATTTTGATGACTCAATGTGTCTTAAACATCACCATCTATACTTCATGAGAATAAAATTTTCCAAGTTTTACCACATTTAAAAGGCAATAAATGTACACTTGACTAGGAACTACCTTTGTCTTCTCAAGAAAAGTAAAGATAGATTTTTAGAGAGGTTTATCATCAAAAAGTTGGTTCTTATTTAATGATGCCATAATAACATCCAAAAAAAAAAAACACACACACACACACACACACACACACACACAAAGTCAACTTCAGTCCCAGATAGACTTCTGTGCTGCTGATGACTTTTTTGTTGTTTTTCAGTCATTTCAGTTGTGTCCTATTCTTCTGTCTATCTTCTATCTATCTATTCTATGATAGCATTTAGAGTTTTTTTAGCAAAGATACTGCAGTGCTTTGCCATTTCCTTCTCCAGCTCACTTGACAGTTGAATTGAAGCAAACAGGGTTTCCCTAGAGTAAGGATTTGAATTCAAGTCTTCCTGACTAGACCTTGTACTTTTTCTACTATAGTTGCCCAGATCAGATAAGTAAGAAATGTATAACTCTGAGCAGTATACTTCACCTCTCCATGCCTCAATTTCCTCACCTGTTATATGAAGGACTTTGATTCAGTGATCTCTAAACTTCCTTCCAGCTCTAAAACAATGATGTTGTCTTAAGATCCATTTGAATGATCTACAAATTGTAAAGAATTATAGTTATCATTGGAGGAGATATATAGGATCATAGGAGTAGAGTTTAAAAAGACTCTAGGCATCTTTGAACCCAATCTCTTAATTTTAAATATTTAAAGAGATGTTAAGTGAATTGTCTTAGGTCACAAAGGTAGGACTGACAGAACTGGGATTTAAGTCTAAGTTTTCTGACTCTAAATCTAGTATTCTTTCTACTATATAATGAGGTCTTCATTTTAGTTGAATCTTGAACAATGGAGAAGATCTCAAAAGATCTACCTAAATATTCCAAACATGGATGATATTATGAGAAAAGAAATAGATGTAGGAAAGAATTGATCATAGGACATTAAAAGTTCCCCTTGGCTGCAATATTATATCTACATAGAGAGGCATTGTGTAGTAATACTACTCTTCCTTAGTCTTCACTATTTCTTTCCATGTTTAATCACCACTGATCTCTTCTCTTGTGTTTAATGCCTTGACATTATCACTGATTTTTCCTTTTTTTGTCTTATCCAATCACTTACCTAGGCCTACATCTTTAATATGAATTAACTGTCTTCTCTTATAGCTAATTCCATCTTTTCAAAAGATCTCATTACTCCCCACCTGGACTATTATAAGTATTCTCTCTTTTTTTTTTAACATTGTCCAACTTTCTTATTTCATTTCTTTATTGGTATGCAAAAGACTTCCATATTGGTCATTGCTGTAAGAGCAAAGTCTTACACAACCAAAATCCCCAAATAAAATAAAAAATACACTATTATAAAAAATGATTCCAACAGTTCTTTCTCTGAAGATGGATAGTATTCCCCTTAAGTCTTTCAGGATTGTTCAAGATTATTGCATGGCTGAGAGTAGCTAAGTTTTCATAGATAATCATCTTCCAATATTGCTGTTGTGTATAATGTTCTGCTTATTTCACTCTTCATCAGTTCCACCTCAAAAAGAGCATCTAAATTTTCATAAAAGTGGGTCCTTTCCCTTTCTCATAAGTATTCTTGCATCTACTTTCTTCCCCTTCCAAACTATCTTTGATACTGCTAACATTGGAATCTGTCTTATTTTTAAATCTGGATACCTCGCTTCTCTGCTTAAAAAATTTCAAGGTCTTTTAAGTAAAGTTCTTCCACTTAGAATTCAAAACTTAAATTATCTAGTATTTCTCTACCTTCCCAGACTTATTTCATTTTCATTGGGCATTCATGCCCAATAAACTCTGTGTTTCAGTCAAATTAGTCCAGGCTTTCTATCCTCAAAATAAGCACCATGCTCTTCTAATTTCCATCTCATTCCCTTCCCACTGTTTCTTTTACCTCTATAGAAAGCCCTTGATCTTCTTTTAAATTAAATTTCCAACATCTTTTTCAAGCCTAAATAACATGTCTTCCCTGAAATTTTCCTTTCTTTTTTCTTTGCCAGTAACCTTTCTCAGGTTTCACATAGTGCTTTATTTCACAAAGAAGGACTAAAACAAGTTCTCAGAAATTCAAGGCTGTCTCAGTCACTGAGTTCCTTTGAGGGGGGTGATGCTGAGTAAACACAATATTTTGAAAATCTTTGTTAGTACAATTTCTCCAAACAACTTGATTAATTTTCCTTTCTTTAGTAATTATTCTTCTCTGGCTCAGTGCCTTTACTTGTTTTTCTTAAAAATTCTAAGGGCCCTTGACAAACATCAACTTGATTCCAAAGCAAAACCAAAGACATCATTTGAATCCAAAGATGACAACTATTCTAAGTGAATTGAATTTTGATAAGCCTGTGCAAATGTATTCTTGGAAATTACTAGTAGCAACTAATTCCACTCAGATATGATGCAAAATCCTAGGAAAATAAAGAAGATTCACAACCTCAACTTGAATTTTAAGCTGAAATTCCTGTTGTTCCAGTGGAGTTTATGAATAATTCTTCCCATGAATCTGTAAATCTGTGGCAAGGATAAACTCTCTAGAGGTTGGCAATAATCCACATTAATAGAATTTTTTTTCTTTTATAAGTCATATGTAGAATTTGAAGTTTTATTATTATCATCAAACAAGCCTAGTTTCTATTATGGAACTCACAATACTGGCATGTGAAAGGTCTACTATGTAATGGAGATCTCTAGGAATAATAACATGACTGAATCAGAACCAGAATAATGTCCCCTTTTTCTTATTGTGTTGCAGTACTATGGTTTAAATGATAACAGGTGAACCGGTCTGCATTTTAATAGGCTTAGAAACATTATTTTTTACATATAGTGTGTGTAATTATAGGTAATGGTAAGCTCCAAAATGTAACTAGTACCAGACTTTGACCTCGAGTACTGAAATGGGACAAAACCAATTTAATACATGTGCTCCTTAAAAAGCTAGACTCTTTCTCAGTAACCATTTTCTCCCCCATTCAAATGAATTGACTTATTTATTTCTTAAATTATTTTAACATCGTGAATTCTAGTTTATTGTAAGGCACATTTGCCCAGATCCCACGATAAATAGTTATGATTTCGGATTGTCATAGGAGATAATGATAGATCAAATGCTTTTTTCCACGTTCTCCTCCTTCACACCCTATCTGATAGAGTGGCCCTACTCCTTACCAAGGCTAACCCCTCTCTCTACTTGTTCAAGCAATCTCATTTCATCTTTTTGACTGACAGATTGCCTCCTCTTTCACTTAATTTCAATCTCTACCTATTTATTCATTCATTCTCTATTGCCTACAAACACACCCCTTTCCCCATGCTCAAAATTTCTCCATTTGATCCTTCCATCTCTCTTACAACTCCATATCTGTATTTTGTAGTTAAACTCCTTGAAAAATCCATCTTTAATAGAGACCTCCACTTGTTTCCTTTTCACTCTTTTCTTAACCTCTTAGAATCCAGCTTCCAATTTTATCAATCTATAAAAACTTTTTTCCCCAAAGTTACTAATGCTATCTTACTTGCCAAACCAAAGACCTTTTCTGAATCCTCTCTGCAGCCTTTTACTCTATTTACACTTTCTCCTCCTTGAAATTCTCTTCTCTGTAGGTTTTTGGGACATGAATATCTCCCAATTTTCTTCCTACCTAGTTGGTAGGAATATCTCTTTCTTGTCTCCTTTGTGTATCTTCTAGATGATGTCCATCAGTTTTGGGTCCTGGATTCTCATTTTATTCCCCCTTGTAGTATTTCCCTTGGTGATCTCGTTAGTCTGAGTAAATTTAAAATATGATGATTTTCTCAATAATTCTGATAATTCTCAAATCTACCTATCCTATCCCAAACTCTCTGCTGACCTCCAATCTCAAATCTCCAAGTGCATTTCAGACTTCTTGAAGTGGACATTCATTAGACATCTTAAATTCACTAAGTCTAAAACAGACCTTATATTCTTTTCCTATTCCACTCCTAATTTTCTTCTTATCAGAGAGAGCAACAGCATCTTCCTAGTCCCTCAAATGTAAGTATCATTTTGGATTCCTCACTGTTTGTCACCCTCCCTATCTAATTTGTTATCAAGGTTTGTCCATTTCACTTTCAAACATGTCTTGTATATGTCCCATTTGGTCCTCTGGCACTGTCACCACTCCAGTACAGATCCTCATCAGCTCATGCATGAATCATTTTAATAGATTACTTATGGGTTTGCTGTCTTCAACTTTCAATCCATCTCCATTCAGCCACTAATGTGGTTTTTTTTTTCTAAAGCACAGGTCCAATCATATCATTTCACTACAACCCCCTGACACCACTCTATACTCCAACTTCAGTGATTTCCCCTTGTCTCCAGAAGCAAATGTAAAATGCTCTGTTTGGCATTCAAAGCCCTCCAAAGTCCATTTCTTTCCACTTTTCCAATCTCTTCATACCTATATCCCATCACCCACTCTATGATCCAGTGAAATTGACCTTCTGGCCATAAACAAGACACTCCATTTTTTTTTACTTTGGACCTTTTTTTCTGGATATCCCTCATGCCTGGAACATTCCCTTCTCCATTTCCAACCACTGAATTCCCTGTCTTCTTTTAAGTGACAACTAAATCCCTACCTTCTACAGCAAGCCTTCTTCAACACCTCCTATTCTGACTTCTCACTATTAAATTTTACCTGTTTATGTAATATATAGTTTTTTCTGCATGTATCTGTTTGCATCTTGTATACCCTATTAGACTGCAAGCTTCTTGAAGACAAAGGCCATCTTTTGCCTCTTTACGTTGTGATAGAGGAATAATCCAGAGACTTTTAATGTCAGAATCTGGAAGACATGCAAAGGTTCCCATCCACAGCAGGGGATGGTTGAGGAGGCTTGGAATCTTGAGGGAAGAGAAGATTCCAAGGACAGGCAGTTGATCTCTATCTATCTTGAGACAGCAAAGGTGATGGGTCTGATCAGAAATTCTCTCCTGAGCTATTCAAAATCCCCATTGGATTTAATTCACCACCACCACCCCCCAAGATACCAAGAAGTGTGGCAGAAACCTGAGAAGAATAAGAACAGAATAACAAGATCTCACACAGCTCCTGTGACACCTGGGTCTGGATGTTGGCACTGTTGTGATAAAAGACCAGGGGTCACAAACCTGAACCTCTCAGAGGCCAGCCTGAGAAGCCTGAGTCTCAACTTTGGAGAGAGGGAAAGGGAGATTTTAGACAGGCAGGGACTTCATTTATCCTCTTTCCTCTAGACCCCAACCTTCAGACATCTTTTCTTATTTTACCCCTAACCACAATTGTTAGAATAAAATTGTCAGCTATCCTAAATTGACTTCCTTGTCATAGTGGAAGAGGGAGAGAGCTGATTTCTCTCTCTTTCCCCAAGGGAAGAGGTTCACCCATTAAATCAGTTATTAGAGGAGAGTAAAGGCAGGCTTAGTGGGGAGACTTTGAAGAAGACTGAAGGCGGAATCCATCTCACTCTCCTTCTACTTTCTGGGATCATCTATTCTTTCTCCATTATACCCAAACCAACCCTCTAATGCAACATATCCAGGGCTTAGCACATTGTCTCGCAAATTTTAAGAAATTAATAAATGTTTCTTGAATAACTGATTGAGAACTTTTTAGGGATAGCAGCTGAATCTGGGGCTTTATTAGTGTAGCACACTCTTAAATGTAAGAAACTCCTTTTACCCATGCAAGTTGGCACCTTCTTCATAACTTATAGCTTTATAAGTTGCTAGTGGACTGAGAGATTAAATGAATTACCTTGAGTCACACAGATAATTTCTGTCAGAGAGAGGACTTGATCCCACATCTTCTTGCCCCTAAGGCCAATACTAGAAGAAGTCTACCACATGGTCTCTCAATGAATAAAGTCATTATAGTATTGAAAACCAATATGAAACAATGAATTGAGAACTAATAATAGTGTCAGGAAGAACTAGGTCCAAGTGTCACCTCTGACATCTACTGTCAGTGTAACTTTGAACAGGTCAGTCAACCTTTCAATGGCCTGGAAAACTATAAGGTTAAAATCTGCAAAGAAAGTGGTGACCTTCAGAGAATTTCCTCATTCAGAAAATTCTCTATACCAATGAAATCACAGGTTGGTTTACTAATACCCTTTTATATCTTGAATCTACATAAACTACTGAGTTTATAGTTTGAATAAAATGACAAAACTTAATATTCTTTTCATAGAATTAACATATCTTCAATATTATTCAATCAAAATTGAATTAAATCAATTAAATCAAAATTGATTGTATTTAGTGCTTCTTTAAAGCATTATGAAAGTGTTTAAATTGCTGGTGTTTTGTTGGCCCAGTTATGAGTGAAAAAATAAGGAAAGGTTCTTTTCAGTTTTTCTTCCTAATTATTTTCCTGTATAAATGAATGATAACATCAATTTTAGCTACACACTGCATGTAAATTATGTGGGGTTTTAGCAGAAAGGGATCTTAAGCTGAAAGGATTTAGAGTTGAAAGAGACCTTAAAGATCAATCCAGGCATGAATCACATGAATCACAGTCATTCGTGGACCCTGCCCTGTCTCCAGTGTTAAGCAAGAATTGTAAATGGACCAGTTTTGTAACAGGGTTAGAACAAGGGCTCACCTCAAGATTCTCATTTGAGGGAAGATAGCAGTGCATATTCCTGAGGGCAATATTTGGCAACTTATGTTATCTGAGCAAGTCACCCCATAGGTCCTTTAAACTCATGTCAAGGAATGGCTTACTTTGTTTAATGATGGAAAGTTCATCAGGCCCACTGACCTTTTGGAGTATTAATCCCAACAAGAAGAACATTGTTCACAGTGCGTGGTACTGTTAATGTAAATTTAATTACTTGGTATGCTAGTGATATAATTTTTCTTCACTGAAAAGGCAGGTCAGTGCATTTGAAAGGTTAAGGATCTCACTTTAATTGGGACCACAAAATATTGTTAATTAAATCCCCACAGGAGCCCCTTTAGATTCAGTGACTTACACTGAATCTATAGCATTTAGCAAGCATAACCTGTTCAGTTCTCTAAAGGAGCATATCATACTTTCATTTCCACTTACAATTTATAACATATGTTTTTAAGTGGTCTGTTTTTTTTTTATAACTGACTACAAAAGGTCCTCTCTTGGGACAAAAATGCCTCTTCATTTGAATATCCCTTAAAAAGTGATGAAAAAAATGAATGATTCCATCCAAAATCCTTATATACATATATTTAGACTCTCATTTTTGGTTACTCTACATAAAACAATCATCATGCATATTTTATCTTGTATGAAATCTCTTGATAACAAACACAAATGAACATACTACAAGGATTTTCAAGTTCTCATTGGAGAAATTAACTGATGCAATTTTATTCCATTGAGTAAAATTGTGCACAAAATTCAGTATTTTTTAAATACCTCAGTATTTTGTCTCCCCTTCAATAATGACTATTTAATAAAAACTACAACAAGTAATATTTCCTTTATCTGTTAAACTTGTTTGTTTTCTTTTTGTTGATTTTACCTTTTAAAAATAATCACTATCTCTTTTGATATTTACAGGAACTCTGGAGTTGATTTCTCTAGGACCTATTCCCATTATAGAGATATGGAAACACAGACTGATTAATGTCAGTTAATTTGTTGAAAGTCATGCAGCTTGGAACAATGAGAAGTGGGATTATTTAAGCTCTGGTCTTCAGACTCTTAGTCCCACATCCTATCTGCTACGCCATGTAGCCTCATACTATGTGTATTTTGATTTACCATAGAAAAAAATTAGTATAATTCTGCCATTCTTTCTAGTTTTACTTGACTTTGAAGTTTAAGAAATCTGTATGCTCCTTTTTTATAATATTTTTTCCAGTTACATGTCAATGAAATTTTAAAATATTAATTTCATGATTTTTTGAAATCCATGTTTTCTCTTTCTTTCCCAACCTCTGTGTGAATTAAATATCTAGGGGACCTCTAATACAGTCTACTCCCTGAAATCTCATTTAATAAGGGCCACAAGAACAATGTGTGTCCTAATTTGCAAACATGGTAGGAGAGATTCCTGCCTAGAGAAAGGCAGTCAAGGGATGTGACCAATAGGGACTGAAGTAAAACCCTGCCCAGTTAGAAAATCTTAAAGGAAGGGTTTAGACTGAGCTTAAAAAGCCAGAGTGTGAAATAACCCAAGGCACAATCTGTCCCTCTCTCTGTCTCTGTATGTCTCTGTCTCTGTCTCTCTCTGTCTCTCTCTGACTCTGTCTCTCTGTCTCTCTGTCTCTCTGTCTCTCTCTCTCTCTCTCTAACATTTTTACCTTGTGAAAGGAGCTCTCTGGCAGCAATACTGGCACTTATTTATATAAGTCATTTCTGGCAATTGGTGCAGCATTTGGTCACTTGGAAGGGACCACTCTTGGCTGGGAATCTGGGAATGCAGTCTTGAGGGCCAGTCTCTTCCTGATCTCCAACCTGCTCCTTGGCTGGCTTTAATTATCCTGGTTGGACCATACTAGTATGAACTTTAAATTACTCCACCCTACTTAGATCTTACTTTATGGGGAAGATAAAGTTGTAATCTCCTGATTGAACAATGAAGGTACTTAGTTCTTACTTTATAGTAAAGCTAAAAATTTAAGCTGTCTATTTTTAGATCTTAATACAAAAAGGTGTTAAGTAACTATAAAGGTTAAATTAATCACAAAAAGGTTAAGTAACTAACAAAAGGTGAACTTAATAAAGAAGTGTTAAGTAATGCAAAAGATATAATCTAATCAAAGAAAATGAGAACTAAAGAATGGGCAGTCCTGGAGAAAAAGCCTCTGATGTGATTGGTAAATATGAAAATTTAGAGGAGGGGACACAAGAGTAGAAGGTCTATATATTTTGCGTCACTTCCCCTCTCTAGTACCTTTGGCGGCAGAGAGGTGGCTGGTGGCAGCGTGCTGGACCTTTTGGCATAATGTCTGGTTCAGTTGTGAGTTTCTGGCTGAGTTTTTCCTCCTTTACATTCCAAATTTTATCCTCTTAGAAACCTCTAATCTCCTTCTGAGATGTAGTGGCAGAAATTTTGAACTCAACCTGGCACAGGCCAGGCGGGAGAAATCCTATACCTTCTTCCCTCTTTCTCCTTAATATCCTTCCCTCTATATTAATTAATACCATAAATTTCCAGACTGACTTGGGTATTTTATTTGGGATTTTTCCCTGGTGACCAATTAATTTAGATTTTAAGTCACAACCCTAAAATTATCTTTACATTAGTAGCTGGGCCCCTTGGACCATGGGGAATCTAGGACCTGATGAAGCACATGGATAGAAACTTTGGGAAGTTAAGCTGGTAATATTATCTTCTTTCTCTCTACTAATAAATACTTATCAATTTAATATAAATTCTCCAAAATTAATTTTTATTCATAACACCATTCCCCCAAAAGGCAGGTAATATGATATAGTTTATGTATATATGTTTATACTTATATTATCATAAAATACACATTTCCAGTTGCTTGGTACCAAAAAATATATTGCTTACACTAGAGAAATATTCATTGAGAAAATAAAGAATAGTATGTTTCAATTTACATTCAGACTCCATCTGTTCATTCTGTGGTGTTAAATATCCTTATTTTTTGTCAGGAGTCTCAGGAAGTTATCCTGGATCTTTGTCTTGTTGAAGATAGTAAGTCATTCACTTGATAAAGTTAAGTCATTCATATGATAATCACATTATTGTTGTTACTGTGTGCTACATTCTCCTGGTTTAGCTCACTTCACTTTGCATACTTCATTTAAGTCTTACCAAAGTATTTTGTAATCATCTTTTTATTTCTTATGGCACAATGGTTTTTCATTACAAGTCACAATTTATTTAGCCTTTCCCCACTTGTTGGATATCATTTCAGTTTAGAGTTCTTTACCACCACAAAAAGAGTTGCTATAAATATTTTTGAACAGGAAGTTATTTTCCCCTATCTTTAATCTCTTTTGGATACAGATCTAGTAGTGGTATTAGGTCAAAGAGGATCCATAGTTTTATGGCCTTTTAGGCATGAATGATCCCAGATTGCTATCCAGAACAGTTAGATCAGATCACAGCTCCACCAGAATTGTATGTGACCTAGTTTTCTACAACCCCTCCAATGTTTATCATTTTATTTTTTTGTCATTTTAGATAGTCTGAAGGGTATGAGAGAGTACCTTTAAGTTTGTATGCGCCTTTTTTTAAGTGTATACATCATTTCCTTCTAGCATTCATTTTTTTAAAATTTTAGAAAAATTTTCCATGATTAAATGATTCAAGATTCTCCCCACCCCCCACAAACCCCTGCTATTTCCTGCCCCATCCCGAATTATGACAAGCAGTTCCACTGGGTTATACATGTATCATTGTTCAAAACCTATTTCCATATTATTCATATCTACAATAGTGCAATCCTTTAACATCAAAACCCCAATCATATTTCCATCACATTATGTGATCGATCACATATTTTTTTAATGCATTTCTGGTTCCACAGTTCTTTCTCTGGATGCGGATAATGTTCTTTCTCATAAGTTCCTCAGAATTGTCCTGGGTCTTTGCATTGCTACTGGTAGAGAAGGCCATTACATTCAATTGTACCACAGTGTATCAGTCTCTGTGTACAATGTTCTCCTGGTTCTGTTCCTTTCGCTCTCCATCACTTCCTGGAAGTTGTTCCAGTCTCCATGGAATTCCTCCACTTTATTATTCCTTGGAGCACAATAGTATTCCATCACTAACATATACCACAATTTGTTCATCCATTCTCCAATGAATGGATATCCCCTCATTTTCCAATTTTTGCCACCATAAAAAGTGCACCTATAAATAATTTTGTATGTTTTTTTTTTGCCTTATTATCTCTTTGGGATACAGACCCAGCAGTGGTATGACTGGGTATAATGGTAGGCATTCTTTCAAAGGCCTTTGTGTAAAGTTCCAAATTGCCCTCCAGAATAGTTGGACCAATTCACAAATCCACCAGCAATGCATTGGTGTCCCAATTTTGCCACATCCCCTCCAACATTTATCACTTTCTTTTGCTGCCATATTGGCCAATCTGCTAGGTATAAGTTGGTACCTAAAGGTTGTTTTTATTTGCATTTCTCTAATTCTGAGCAATTTAGAACACCTTTTTATATGCTTATTGATAGTTTTAATTTCATCATGTGAAAACTGTCTGTTCATGTCCCTTGACCATTTGTTGATTGGGGAATGATCTAGCATTCATTTTTAAGGATATGATTTCAGGAGAAGGAATAATTCAGAATTCAAGCAACCAGAAATTTCTTTTAAATGGTAGATGGGTATAATGGGGAATCCAATCAGTAAAAAAATGCATGCTGGTCTTGGCTCTGTCTCTAACTAGTTAAGAGATCTTAAATAAATTACATTTAAAAAAAAACCCTTACCTCAGAATCAATACTGTTTATTAGTTCTAAGGCAGAAGAGCAATAAAGGCTGGGCAATAGGGGTTAAATGACTTGCCCAGGGTCACACAGGTAGGAAGTGTCTGAGGTCAAATCTGAACCCAGGACCTCCCACCTCTGGGCCTGGCTCTCAATCCACTGAGTCACTTAGCTGCCTCCTAGAAAATTTACTTTTAAGACTTTAGTTATGTAATCTCTCAAACACAACAGTTAGACTTCATGATTTGTGATGCAATGGAAAGAAAACTGAATCTGGAATCATGATACCTGATAGGCTCAGATTTAGGCATTTAGGGTCTGTGACAGGTTTGACAAGTCACAAACATTTTAGAACTTTTTCCTCATTTGTAAAATGAGAACCTAGTCTCCATGTGCTTTTAAAATAAAATAATATGATAACTGTATTTCAATGTTATTTTTTAATTCTATGCATTTTATACATTTAAGAACATCATTCTGAGAGGAAATCCATAGATTCTTTTGCAAAAGTTCCAAAGGGCTACCAATATTCCATTTGCACCTGGATTCAGGAGTATGATGAACCATTCCTGAGGAATGATTTCTTTTATGAAGCCCAGTAGTGAGTGTACCTAGGAACCAGGAAATCATGTCATACAAATAGGGACTGACTTGTCTATTGACCATGCCATACCCAGAAGTGAACTTGTTGGGGGCAATGATTTGTAAAAAAAAAACACTGAATTTTAGCCTACTCACCTTAGGATTGAGTAGATATATAAAGGAGAAAGTATGTTCCAGTTGGGAAAGTTGTTTTACTTTATTCTCCTATACTTTCTTGGTAAATATCCTTTTTGTCAGATTACAGTAGACACAATTTTTAACAATCATTTCCTTAAATTTTATGATCCATTTTCTTTGGTCTCCCACTTCCCCCCTCACCAAGGTAATATGATACAGATTGTATAAGTGTTATCATACAATAAATATCTCCATGTTTGTCATGTTGTGGAAGAAGACATTTCTTATACAAGAGAAAAAGTTACAGAGAAAATAAAGTGATGAAAGGTATACTTCAATTTGAATTCAAACTTTTTATCAATTCCTTCTATAACTGTGGATATCCTTTTTCATCATGAGTATTTTGGTACTGACCTCTATTATTGCATTGCTAATAATTGGTAGGTCATTACAGTTGATCATTATGCATTATTGTTACTGTGAACAATGATCTCCTAGTTTGGCTCAATTCACTTTACATCACTTCATATAAATCTTTTCATTTTTTTTTCTGATAAATTTGTTCTTTGTTTCTAAGGCACAATAATTTTTCATTACAATCATATATTATAAATTTTTCTGCCATTTTCCAATTTATGGTCATCACTTTAAGTTCTAATTTTTTGGCACCACAAAAAGATCTGCTATAAATATTTTGATACAACGAGATCCTTTCCCCTTAGCTTTGATTTCTTTGGAAAGCAGACCTAGTAGTGGAATTGCTGGGTCAAAGGAGATGCACAGTTTTATGCTTCTTTTTCCAAATTACATCAATATTCATCAGGGATATTGTTCTATACTTTTCTTTCTCTGGATTTTCTCTTGCTGCTTTTGATAACAACATTATATTTTTAACATAAAAGCAATTTGGTAGAATTCCTTCTTCATTTATTTTTTCCAGATATTTTATGTAATATTAGAATTAATAATACTTTAAATATTTTATAGACTTCTCATTTGACTTGGACTTTTTTCCTGGGAAATTAATTGAATGGTTGTTCAAATTATTTTTCTGATATGGGATAATTTAAGTATTCAATTTCCTTTTCTATCTGGACAATTTATATATTTTAAATATTCATCTATTTAACTTATATTTTAGCATATAGCTGTGCAAAATAATTCCTAATAATTATGTTAATTTCCTTTTTCATTGATTGTGAATTCAACTTTTATATTTTTTATGCTAAGTTGTTTCCTACTTTCTTTTTTCAAATCAAATTAACCAATGGTTTATCTATTTTCTTGTTTTTTTCCTGTAAAACAAGCTTCGTGTCTTATTTATTAGTTCAATAGTTTTCTTTCAATTTTATTGATCTCCTTTGATTTTCAGGGTTTCTAATATGATGCTTAATTGGGAATTTTAATTTGTTCTTTTTAAATTTTTTATCTCCTTGCCTAATTAATTATTACATTCTTTCTCTATTTTATTGATTTAGGCATTTAGAGATATAAATATTACCCTAAGTACTGCTTTGGTTACATGCTCCAAATTTTGTTGTTTCCTTGTTATTATTTTAAATCATATTGTTCATTGTTTCTGTGATTTGTTCTTTGATCCATTCATTCTTTAGGAAAGGGTTAATTAGTTTCCTAATATCTATACTAGTTATCCTATAACTACCCATAGCTACCTATAATTACTACCTAAAACTTCATATATCTACCAATAACTAGCAACCACCTCACAAAGTTCCCACAAAATCCAGCCCAACCAATGTTTAATCCAACCCTAATTAGGTCTGTCAATGAAAACCAGCAACCTTTCAAAAAGTTCAAGAAAGAAAAAACAAACTAATAGCTCAAACCAAAAGCCAAAAAGCCAAAAGCCAAAAAGTCCTCTAAAGGCTAAAGCCAAAAAAGCCCTCTCAGAGAGCTCAGACCCACCTTTATATTCCAGCAACTAAATGCCAACGACCAACTCATACCCAGAAGCCAACTTCCCCACAATTTCCAGCCCTAACTGTCAGCAACTGATAGCCTCTTTCCCCTCTTTCTAGCTCACTTCCTGTCTCTATGGTTCCTCCTTCATGTCTCTATGGTTTCTTCTTCCCATCACTGTGGGCTGGTTAATCCCTATACATCTCTATAGTAAGAGGAGCTCCAGATCCCCAGATAAATTAAAAAAAGAATATATAATTCCTTTTTACATATGGCAGTGGGTATCCTTTTTCATCACGAGTCCCTTATAGTTATCTAGATCCTTGTATTGCTGATGGCAATTAAGTCATTCTCAGTTGGTAATCATATATTATTAGTGTAATCATATACAATATTCTCCTGTTTCTGCTCACTTTGTTTTGCATCACTTCAGATAAGCCTTCCCAACTTCTTTTCTGATCATCTTGTTCTTCATTTTTAGGAAACAATAATACTTTATTACAATCATATACCATAAGTTGTTCAATCATTCCACAATTGATGGTCATCATCTCAGGTTCCAGGTCTTTGCTAGCACAAAAAGATCTGCTAAAAATATTTTTTCACAAGTAGATCTTTCTTCCCTATATGTGTTCTCTTTGGGATAAAGACCTAGTATTGCTTGGTCAAAAAGTATTCAGTTTTATGACCCTTGGGGAATTGTTCCAAATTGCTGTCCAGAATGGTTGTATCCATTCATAGCTCCACTAACAGTGTATTAGTATTCCATTTTCTCCATATCCCCTCCAACACTTATAACTTTCCTTCCCCCCCCCCACCATATCATCTAGTCTGATGTAATATGTCAGAGTTGTTTTAATTCACCTTTCTTTAATTTAGTGATTTGGAGCATTTTTTCATGAGATTAAAGACTTTAAATTTCACCTAATTGCCTATTCATATCCTTTGATTTTTTGTCAATTGGGAAATGCTTTGTATTCTTATAAATTTTACTAAATTCTCTATATATTTGATAAATGAATCCTTTGTCAGAAACACATGCTTTAAATTTTTCCCCAACTTGTTATTTCTTTTCTAATCTTCGATACACTGGTTTTGTTTGTACAAAATATTTTAATTGATGTAATCATTATCTATTTTACCATCATAACAGTTTATGATGTTGAACCATTTTGACAGTTCCAAGTACTTCGATGGCAATAACTTTCTTTTTCTTGGATCTCAATAGCTATTAGTGTAGCATTTGCAGGAACAGTTACTGGGTTCCATCTCCACAGGACTTACTTACTAGGATGATAGCTGAAGGCATTGTGCTGGAAATAGTGTGGTTTCTAGTGCTATTGGGTTCATATTGACTACATCAGTTTCTGAGGGAAGATGATGGTCATCGTTGTGATGGTCAGTTGATTTGCTTGGAATATTTTGTCTTTTCTTCCTCCCTCAGTTCTTTGATGCTTCAATTTACTTCATTTGGCTTTCTTCGGTAGAAGATTTAGGGAATAACTGGCTCTAATTCCACAGAAGTTGCTTTCCCAGATAAAGACTCTTAGGATTGGTTTAGAAGGGAGATTTTGATTTCCCTTTGAGTTCTGGATCTATAAACCTCGGATTAGAGCTCCAGAATTACTTCCTCAAAACAAATCTAAATTCTCTCTCACTTTGATTGTCTCAACATTTAGAGTTTTTATTTCCTCACCCAAATTTAAGCCAATTCTTAATAAATGAGTTCACTTTAATTTGTTGTTTCCTACATTCACTACCCTCTCCATACCTTATAGTTTCAGTTTTTGAATATTGCATTAACTTTCTGATTCAAATGATATATCTATCATATAATGTGGCTATTAAAATACAATGGTACTACACTTGCAGTAATAGTTCAGATTAAGGAGAGAGAGAGAAATGCAAAAGGAAGTAGTATTTTTCTCTTTTCCATTTCCCTTCATTTAAGAACATTTTTATTTTAATTAAGTATTTCATTATTTTGTAACTAATCTGGGAACATCTTGTCCTGTGTAAATTTCTTGATTTTACAAATGTTACTATTATTCCTAAGTCAGCAATCTTCAATTTCTCATAACCTCATGAATTCAAGGGTAAAGACATGCTAATTAGAATCAGTTTATTTTATATATTAATAAATTGTTCTTCATTAGAAATTTTATTTTCTTCAAATTGAGTGTCATAGCAACACATTTACATAAAAACAATGTTTAGAAATGTGTTTGGTCTTTTATTTTTACTCTACTCTAGTACAATAGGCTATTTTATTCCTCAACCCTGCCCTCTATATATTTTTGAGACAAGTCCTTGTTTAGAGGCTCATAGATTTAGAATTGAATGAGACCTTAGAGTCCACTCCCTTTATTTACCTCCAAAGATATTGGGGCCCAGAAAAAATAAGCTAAGTGATGTCAACATGGAAATCTAGAGATCCCCAGTTTATTTAGTTGGAGTGTGGAAACCCCAGGTTTTGACTTTTCTCATGGGAGAGTTTCCCCCTGAGGGAAGGTCCCTCTTCACCAGACAGTGAATTTCCTGGTAGTTTGGGTGGGAACAGCATATCCCATCCAATGTTAAACATCCCTTTTGTCCCAATGGTTTCTTCCCCCTAGGCTAAAGTCCACGACCAAGGTGACCCAGCCCTAGGCTGAGTCTTTCCCTTTTGTGTCCATTGTGGGGCCCCAGCCCCTCACTATTATTCCTGTCTGGAACTTCTCATTTTCCTTTCCCACCATTGTAAAGTCAATCAACTGTCCCTCTAATCCTAAAGCCCCCAGGTCATCTAGAGTGGTACATAGGTTCCCCAAGTTCTTTTGTTCCTCAGAGTCCATCCTGAGTCGGTGGCACTCCCAGGGGCTGGTGACCAGAGCGTCTTGACTCCGGTGCAGTCTTGGAAATCAGCTCTGTTGTCGTAGTAGCAGCGCTAACCCCTTTTCCCTTGATTAAAGAGTGATTTTGACTATTTAATAGTTCTGTGTTTTTTCTAGTTGACATAAATGGAGGCCCCAGCGAGATCCGAAGTCCCCGCGGCCTGAGCCCTCCAGCTAACGAGGACCCCAGACTTGAGGTACCACACACAACCTGTTTGGGGTTGGGTCAGGAGTCCAGTTAGCAAGGGCCAGGTAAGCGGCTCTCTCGGAGGAAGGACTCTCATCTCTGGTTTGGGAATAACTCGCTCTTTAATTAAGGGATCCTTAGTCAATTTGTCCATAGTCATTGGACATGGGTAACAGCTTGTCTGTTGTCCCAAAATTTGGTGGGGGCGGTCAGCAGCCCAAAGAACCACCTAGAAATACGGCCGCAAGTTACATGGTTTCGAAGTATGGACCGGATGCTAGCAAGTACTTAGAGAAATGGCAAGCAATGACAAAGGCCAATCCGAAGGTAAGCTGGCCAAGGTGGGGATCACTTAATGAGGAAAGGATGTTGTTTCTGCAGTCTGTTTTAAGTGAAGCAGGTCAAGAAATTGAAGGAGACGAAAGAGAAGTCTTCAACCTATGGCTCGAGGAGTACACCCAGAGAAAACACAGGTCAGAACGATCCGTAGAACAAGAGACAGGTAAGAACAAGAGAAAGGTAAGGGAGGAGGAGAATCAAGGTGAACAAGGCAGGGAAGCCACTAAAAAGCAAATAGCTGATTTACAGAAGGAGGTAGAAAGCCTTAAAGAACTCCTGAAAGGCTCTAGCAACCCAGCAACCTCTTTAGACAGCATACCTGAGCCCCTAGAATCACCTGAGGCACCCATCCCTCAATTCCCCTTTAAAATTAATGGAAGGGAAGGAACCAAAACAATGCAGGTATCTTTTACTCCTTGGACAAAAACAGAGCTCAGAGCCATGGCCAAGGAATTCCCAAAGGTTAGAGAAAACCCCATAGCATTTGCCAAGGAATTTGAATTAACTCTCTCTACATACCAGCCTGGCCTATCAGACCTTTACCAGCTAGCTCACATACTAGTAGGTTCAGGAGATGCTACTCACTGGTTTAAAACTGCTAGTTGGGAGAACCCTTTAGAATATATTAATCAGTTAATGGCCAGAAAGGAAGGACCTGAAGTCCATCTTCAGGAGGCAAAGAAGATGGGAGAGGCTTTGTTAGAAGCAATCCCCAAGGCCTTTCCAAAATCTGTAAATTGGGGAAAAATCCAAATTTGCACTCAGAAAGAAGGAGAATCTGTATTTGATTTTTATAATAGATTTTTAGATACCTTCAGGGCAAATTCTGGACTTTCCCCAGATAGCCCAGACACCTTAATTACCTTTAACACCCTCTATGTGGAAGGGTTAAATAAGGCCCTTGCAAATCTCCTCAAGAGAGGGAAAGTAGACTGGAATTTAACTCCCACCCCTGACCTAGTCTATCTAGCAAGTAAATTCCAACAAACACTGACAGAAGAAAAGGAGAAGGCAGCAGAGGAAATGACAAAAAAAACTAACCAGATCATGAATTTGCAGTTAAAACACTGGGAGCAGAAGGAGAGAAGACCGACTGAACCCTATTCTGCTGAAAAAGCAGGCGGGAGGCAAAGAGCCTGGAGATGTCACTTTTGCCACCAGACCAGGCACTTAAAAAAGGACTGCCATCGGCTCCTGGGTAAGAGGGGGAGACGCCAAGGTAAGTTTCAATACCACTCAGGAAAGTTCCCCCGAGGGGAAGCCTCACAATGACGGGGCTCCGAGGGTATCAAGGGGGTTTTCACTGTGGTGTCCGCCTCCCCAGTGGGCATCACTCACATTGTGATTGTATCCCATCCTATTGAGATTCTCATAGATACTGGGGCCACAATGTCAGTTTTAAACCCCACGGCCTTTCCTAGCCCCCTTCCTCGGAGTGACCAAAAAGTTTCAATAGTGGGGATCACAAAACATGTGCAATCTATTTACTTGTCTCAACCTCTCCCATTTATTCTGGGAGAAGTGAAAGATATGCACTCCTTTCTTCTTTCCTCAGATGCCCCCCTGCATCTTTTGGGTAGAGATTTCCTAGACAAATACAAAGCCACAATTGAATTTTCCCCAGGAAAGGAAATAAGGCTTTCCCTATCCCCATCGGATGCCCCTCCCACCTTCCAAATACTTACAGCTCCCATTATAGCCTATGATCTTCCGCAGCTGGAGGAAGTTCCTTCCTCTCTGTGGGCTACTGATTCTTCTGACATCGGGAGAATTTTAAGCGCTCCCCCAATACAAGTTCAGTTAGACCCATCCAAACCCCTTCCAAGGGTCCCTCAATATCCCCTCTCACGGGAAGCGACAGAAGGAATTAGACCATTAATTGATAGTTATCTAGAGGCAGGCATTTTGATAAAATGTACCAGCCCTTGCAATTCACCCATACTGGGTGTCCGAAAGCCTGGAGGCCGAGGGTGGCGTCTAGTTCAGGATTTAAGAGCAGTAAATGCCTGTGTTATCCCCAGAGCTCCAGTAGTCCCCAACCCCCACAACCTTTTAAATCAAATCCCACACAGTGCAAAAATTTTCACTGTAGTTGATTTATGCAGTGCTTATTTCAGTGTGCCACTACATGCAGACAGCCAATTCCTTTTTGCTTTCACCTTGGAAGGAATTCAGCTCTGCTGGACTGTTCTGCCCCAGGGTTATACAGAGAGTGCCACATATTTCTCCCAAGTACTAAAAGCAGACCTTGCTGGCCTTAAATTTCCATTTGGGTCCACCTTACTCCAGTACGTGGATGACCTACTTCTGTGTTCCCCAGATGCCCAGTCTTCGAGGGAAGATTCGATTGTGCTCCTTAAGTCCTTAGCACAAAAAGGCCATAAGGTATCTAAAGAAAAAATGCAGTTTGTCTCTTCACAGGTGAAGTTTCTGGGACATCTAATATCAGCTGAAGGGCGTAGCCTGGATCCCGCCAGAGTAGCAGCTATATTGAATTTCCCAAGGCCTAAAACAAAAAGACAGCTTCGAGGGTTCATGGGATTAGCTGGTTACTGTAGGTTATGGGTCCCATCTTTCTCTTTAGTAGCCAAGCCCCTTTTTGATCTCCTCAAGGCCTCATCCCCAGAACCTCTGATTTGGAATGAGGCTGCAAAAATTGCTTTCATGGACTTAAAGTCAGCTCTTTCTAGCTCCCCAGCCCTTGGGCGTCCAAATTATTCACTACCCTTTCACCTTTTCCTTTTAGAAAGAAACGGGATTAGCCTGGGAGTTTTGAGCCAGAAACATGGAGACCACTTTAGGCCTCTTGGATACTACAGTAAAAGTCTAGATTCAGTGGCAAGAGGGCTACCATCATGCCTAAGGGCAGTAGTGGCAGCTTCAGATTTACTAGAACTAGTAGAAGAAGTAACATTAGAATCTCCTTTAACACTGCATGTCCCACATGCAATAGAGGTGCTTTTGAACTCTCATCACACTCAGCATTTTTCCACAAGCCGCCTTGCAAAGCTAAAAGCCTCTCTCCTGGCTAAGTCCAACATCACCATTTCTAGGTGTAAAACCCTTAATCCAGCCACTTTCCTGCCAGATATAGAGGAAAGTGACAGGGATTGTACTGAAGGGCATGATTGTGTTAACATTGTTGATTCTGTTTTAAGTCCACGAGAAGATCTCCAGGAAAAAGAACTGGAGAATCCAGATTTTTCCTGGTATACAGATGGCTCTTGTCTCCGAAATGAATCTGGCATTTTAGTGGCCGGATATGCCATCACTACCACTGCAGAAGTCATTGAAGCAGGACATCTCCCTTCGGCAACTTCTGCTCAGCAAGCCGAACTGGAAGCAGTAACCAGAGCCTGTGAGCTGGCCAAAGGAAAGCGGGTAAACATATATACGGATAGCAGGTATGCATTTGGGGTGGCTCATGATTTTGGAATGTTGTGGCAGCATAGGGGATACCTAACTTCCTCTGGAACCCCCATCAAGAATGGGGTACAAGTCCGGAGACTGTTAGAAGCCCTCTTACTACCAAAGGCAATAGCAATTATTAAAATCCCAGGGCACTCCCGAGAGAATTCTCCCCATGCAAAGGGAAACGCCCTAGCAGATCAGTATGCCAAAGAAGCTGCCAGGCAGGTCCCAACTACAATAGGTCTGGCACTTTCAGATAAGGAAGAACCTATTTTTGAGAATAAGCTGACCCAGGCAGAAATTGTTTCAGCCCAAGAAGTCATGTCTAGAACTATCCAAGAAAAACTAGAGAAGGAGGGATGCGTTAGAAACAGGGATACTGGATTGTGGCAAGGACCAAATGGGTGTGTAGTCCTACCGGACCCCCTATGCCGTCCCATGATGGAGTACTTGCATTCCATAAGTCACTGGGGACCAGACAAATTGGTCAGCATCGCTCGCAAATATTGGTGGGGGAGGTTGAGGCGAGCAGCGGAGGATGTGTATTTGCAATGTCAAATTTGCCCTAAATATAATGTCAGTAAGCCTTTAAAACCTATGCCAGGTAAATTCCCATTACCTGAGGCCCCTTTTCAAGTATGGCAAATCGATTTCATTCAGTTACCACCTCATGCTGGATACAAATTTGTTTTAGTAATGGTTTGCATGTTTTCTCGCTGGGTAGAAGCATTTCCATGCAGACAGGCCACAGCAACAGCAGTAGCCAAGTGCTTACTGGAAAAGATATTTCCAGTATGGGGAATTCCTAGGGAAATATATAGTGATAGAGGAACACATTTCACTGGTTCGGTAGTGTCACAGCTGTTAACAGCATGGCCTGTATTACATCATCTACATTGTGCCTATCACCCACAATCCTCAGGATTAGTGGAACGTGTGAATGGCATCATTAAAGTACAATTAGCCAAATTTATGGAGGACTTAAACATACCCTGGCCCAAAGCCCTTCCAATAGTTCTATTGAACCTGAGAGCCACACCTTTTGGCAAGCTCTCACTCTCACCATTCGAGATAATCACAGGTCGGCCAATGTCTCTTTTTCCACCCTATACTGACTCCATGAGCACCAAGGTTTCCCTCTTATCATACTGCCAGGGACTAGCAAAAACTCTCCAAGGCCTTAACCACCTTATATCTCAGTCAGTTTCCAGGAATTCTTCCTCAGAAACACCCTCAACATCTAAAGTGAAGCCCGGAGATTGGGTATACAGGAAGAGGCACCTACGAAAGGATGCTCTACAAGTCAGATGGGACGGACCTCATCAGGTATTGCTGGTAAATCCATCTGCAGCAAAACTAAAAGGAATTGAAAGTTGGATACATCTATCTCATCTAAAGAAAGCCCCAACTCCAAAGTGGTCAGTAAAGTCGATGAGTGACACAAAAATACGGCTGACCAGAAGAAGAAGATAAAAAGAAGTTTGAACTGGCTAAGTATTCTTTTTCTTTTAAAATTTCTATCATTCACATGTTATATCTCTGAACCATAGAGGTATTGGTAAGTTTATTTCCCCTGAGAATTCTATTTACCCTGAGCAAAGTCCTTTTAAATAGAGAACCTAGAAAGGACAGAGCTATTCCCCAAACTTAATTGAAGTAGGAAAAGTTTTAAAAAGGGAACATTTTTACCTGACAAAAATGAAAGTTTGAAAGTGACAGCTGAGAATTTGCAGCAAAGATTCCAGAGTGCTAGTTTGTCTCAAAGTAGTATCAGAAGAGGTTAGGAAGAAATGATGGAGCCTAGAAATGATTGTTAGTAATAGAAGATAAATATTTTAAATCTGGACCATGGTTATGGTTAAGTAGCTAAAAGGAATGAAATCAATTTCAAAATCCCTAGCATCTCAACCTCCCTAAAGGGGGGTGTGTGAGTTGAGTGTATAAGGTTTTAAAATTAAGGAAAAATTAGAAGCATTTTAATAGTGAGAATTTTTCTGCTTTTATATTTCTACAGTTTGTAGGATTTATATTTTGGTAAAGTAAGGCAATCTTTCTAATTAAGCATGTAAATTACATGATTTTATGATTTGTGTGGAAAAGATATTATTAAAAATTAATAAGATGGAATTACAGATTTAAGGTTAGCAGTGTGGATAATCCTTATAGTGAATAAGCATATAGGGAGTAGATCAAGTCCCGTTAAAGAATGTGTTTATAGATTTCTCTTAAGTTTTCTCTTGCAGCAGCAAGGAAGCTGACTGATACCAAAGGAGGAGCCTGCCAGAGGACAGAAGTCTGCCAGAGAGGAGGCTGAAGGCATCATCAGGACCCACCAGAAGTGAAAGACTTGAGACTTTGGGAATTGGGGTAGTGTTTTGATTGTTAGTCAGTTTTTGGCCAAAGGCAGACTGCCTGCCTTTCTGGCTCAATTGTCAATGCGCCGGTGGCATTGGGGAATGCCCCCAAATGCCAATCACCAATATCTGTGTCCCTAGACTTTCCCACCAGTAGGGGATGGAGTCCAATCCCATATAGCATTACTCATTTGTCCATGTTTGGTCAGCGACGTTCAGTCTTGACCAAAAGGGGGGTGTGTCAACATGGAAATCTAGAGATCCCCAGTTTATTTAGTTGGAGTGTGGAAACCCCAGGTTTTGACTTTTCTCACGGGAGAGTTTCCCCCTGAGGGAAGGTCCCTCTTCACCAGACAGTGAATTTCCTGGTAGTTTGGGTGGGAACAGCATATCCCATCCAATGTTAAACATCCCTTTTGTCCCAATGGTTTCTTCCCCCTAGGCTAAAGTCCACGACCAAGGTGACCCAGCCCTAGGCTGAGTCTTTCCCTTTTGTGTCCATTGTGGGGCCCCAGCCCCTCACTATTATTCCTGTCTGGAACTTCTCATTTTCCTTTCCCACCATTGTAAAGTCAATCAACTGTCCCTCTAATCCTAAAGCCCCCAGGTCATCTAGAGTGGTACATAGGTTCCCCAAGTTCTTTTGTTCCTCGGAGTCCATCCTGAGTCGGTGGCACTCCCAGGGGCTGGTGACCAGAGCGTCTTGACTCCGGTGCAGTCTTGGAAATCAGCTCTGTTGTCGTAGTAGCAGCGCTAACCCCTTTTCCCTTGATTAAAGAGTGATTTTGACTATTTAATAGTTCTGTGTTTTTTCTAGTTGACAGTGATTTACCAAGATTCACAAAGCTAGTATTTGTCTTTGGTAGGATTTGAAATGAAATCTTCCTGCCTTAATTTCAGTGCTCTGTTTTCCATACTACTTTTCACTATAATGCCATATTTCCTCTCACCACTTTAACACCCCCTTCAGTTACTACTCCATCTTATGCCCAATCATTAGCCTTAACAATTTTACTATCTACATTGACTACTCATCAAACATCTTTCTCTCCTACTTCTCTGATCTATTCAACTTGACATATTTGCTTCAGGCAGTAACCCATATGGGAGGTTATACCATTGATTTTGTCTTTCAGTTAAATTTTACAAATATTTATTAAGAGCATATGCTTTGTAAGATGCTCACCGTTTCTATGGTTTGCTCTGTTTTGGAGACTTTGAACTCTGTACCCTAAGTGTAACTTCTTTCCCTATGTCCCTCAGTAACTCATTTTCTGAGTACTCTTTTCCTTCATTTATTCCCATTAAAAATGAATGTTCTCTAAGATTCTGCCCTTGACTTTATCATATTCTTCTCATCCAATTTCATGGCTTCAAATGGCATAGAACCACAAAGGATTGGTGTCAGGATATCACATACTAACTAGTTCAGATGTAGAGCTGAAATAGACAGTCCCTCAAAGCCTAGCTGATGAATGTCCATCCAGGCTATGCTTAAAGCCTATCTAGTGAAGGAGAATAAAATCAATCTAATTTAGTGTTATAAGTATTTCTAATGTCCCCTTGAAAATGATTACCAGGAAGGAGAAAAATAAGGCATAGGATGAAAGAAGGGAAAACTGAATGTGGGGAACAATAACATAAGTGCTTGAGTTTCAATTTCTGCTTCCCTTGGAAAAGAATTCTATCAAAGTTAAGGCACGAGAGAGAAAGAACCAAAACTACACATCCTGTCATCCATGCTGGCCCTAGAGAGTGATCAACTGCTGCACTCAGATGGACATTTTCAGGAACAGACACTACTCCAGCAGGAGCCTAAGCATCTCATCTACCTGCTGGGACTAGAAAAGCACAAGAGCTGTGACAGATTCCATTGCACAGGGACTAGCAACTTGAGAACTCTATCAGCTGGTAAAATGAAGGGCAGGCAACTTTCCCACCATTATGACATTCTTGCCCCAGTTAATTCAACTGAGAATCTGGACCTCTAAAAGGAGGCTCCAAGAACATAACTTTTACCTCTACTGCTTTTACAAATTGGAAAACACAAAAAAAGAATGTTATTGATTTTGCATTTTTAATGTATATATTCATTCATTTATGTGAGACAGTGATGCTTCTTCATGACTATGGGGGAATGTTGATAAGTGGGAATAGTCTAAGAACTTTTGAGTGTTTACAGAATGCACTCCATGCTGAGAAAACCTGCAAACAGGTACTGCCTCCAAAGTGGCTATTGATCCAGTATTCTGAGGGTAGTACCACCTAGTCCTCAGAGATTTTAAAATGGAGATTTGAACCCCAGACTTCAATTGTACTTTGCTTAGTTGATTGGTTGCTTGATTAATTTCTAGATTAAAGCTTACTTCTTGGTATAGAGCAAGTAAATTCATTTGATGTATAAGGTGATAGTTTTTGCAGTGGTACCATCATCTAGTGCATATATTACCTGATATGCTAATAAGCATTTATTAAATGCAAGGAATATTGAGTTGTATAGGGATATAACAATAAATTGAGTACCTATTCTCAAGAATCTTACATTTTACAGGGACTATAATATTTATCACCACCAATGGCCCTTTTATGTAGTTCAAGTTGTTAAAAAAATATTCTTGCTTTTAACCTTTTGTTGGGTAGAATTTTTCCTTCCTACACCAGTTCCTCTTAGTTTTGATTTTAGAACCATATAAAACTAGTCTCCTTCCTCTTCTATAAGGTACTCCTTCAGTGACCTGAAAACAGCTATCTATTTATAGACTACCCCATATATTCTCTTTTCTAATTCTTCTATCTACACTTGCATGAGATGATATTCTGGCACTCTGTCATGCTGGTCACTTTCCTATGGATGTTTTCCAATTTGTTACTTTTTTCCCTAATATCTGACCTCAGAAACATAATGCAGGACACGTGACCAGTATGGAATAGAGTGAGACTATCAATTATTATGCAAATCTAAAGACATGTCAAAAATGCATGCACCTATGATTAGGATAAGAGGAGATAAAATTAAATAAATTTGTCACTTTAAAAACTAGGGATTTTAATGGGCTATTAGCTCAAAATATCGAGCTGTAAGGTCACAAATGCAACATCTTGATATGGCAGTTAATTATACACATATACATATATACGAATATATACGAATATATGGATATATGGATATAAATTACACATATATACATTTATAACACATAATCTTAGAATATATTAATGGAAACATAAGTGCCAAACTCACAATGTCATGGTTGTATGCAGTTCAAAATACTCCCCAGTGTATCCTGAGCCAGATAAAAATGCTATCAGGAAATATTTAACAAAATAAAATAAAATATAGATAATCTTAACTCATTGTTTTCTAAAACAATATGTAGCGGTAGTTGCATTTTGTTTGCGTTTGATATCACTCATGTAGAGCACAAAGAAGCTTATAGTCCCATATTATTTTGGTTAGATCACATGTATTATGTTCACATTAGGGTTCCAAGTTGCAGAATACCCATAGAAAGATAATCAGAGTGATGAACCATGGAATGATGCCATATGAGCATCAATGTAAAAGACATTAAGTATTTAATCTGTAGTGGAGAATGCTTAAGATAGATATCATCAAGTATCTTAAGGTCTCTCACAATGAATGGTCAGACCATACAATTGCAAAAGATTTTTTGAACTCATGAAAACTTGCATTTGTCCTTAAAATAATTTCATTTGATTCAAAATAGAATTTCATGTTATAAAGTTGACCTTGATTTCAGCACCTGACTTATTTGTCTGTCCTCACTGATATCTTATAAAAATATCATAGACATACATTTATGTTCATCTAAGTAATTAAAAAATGTTCAACAGAACATGGCCAAAAACATCCTCAAATTTGCATTTTTTCCTAGATTGACATCAAAAGCATAAGGCAGTAATCTTTGTCCACAATATTTCAAAATCTCAAGTTCTACCCCTTTTTAAGGCTTCCAAAATCAACTTCCCCAAAAAACCCTGAAAAATTTACTTGGTACTACTACTATCTCAAATTCAAACTATATAAAATCAAAATTAATCATCCCCATTTAGTTTCTTATTCTCCATCCTTTTTTAAAACCACTTTTAGTATAGGCAGAACACTCTCATAATGAATTGGGCTCAAACCAGACTTATTATTTTCTGGATTTTCTCTCATTTTATCTAATTAGACTTAGAAATCAATCTTATAACTTTTCTCTTTTTCTTTTCATTCTCATTCTCACCATTCTGAACAAGACCATTAATACATCTATTCTGGACTATTGTGGATAGTATCATAATGGATTTATTGTTTCCTATCTCTGCCCACTTCTATTTTTCTTGAACAATAGTATTAGGCAAATTCTAAATTCTAGTTCTCACCACATTATTCCATCACACAACAATTTTCAGTGGTTTATTATGCCCCCCAAAATACATTTAAAACTTCTTTTCCTGGCATTCAGTTGAATCCATAATATGATCTTAGACTGCTTTTTGACTCTTTCTTCCCAATAGTTCCCAGTTGCTGTAGGGAAAACCTGTTTTCTGAATGGATCTCATTTCTCCCTTACTTTCATGACTCTGCCATTGCCATTCCCTACACCCTGAATCAATCAATCTGCCAATTTACATTTTTAAGTACCTACTGTTTGTCAGTCACTAAGGATATAAAGATGAACACAAATCTTCCCTTGCCATCAAGAAGTATATATTCTTTCACAGACGTTAAAAACATTACATGAAAATAGAGGCACAAAATAAATTCAAGAACTTTTTAGAGGGTAGCTTACTAGCATCTTGGAGGTTCCTGAAAGGTTTCATGTAGCTGTCATTTCAACTGAGCTGTGAAGGAAACAAGGAGTTCTGAGAGGAAGAAGTGAAGTGAGGATGAATTTCAGCTGTGGACAGTACAAAGATGCAGTGATGATAACTAAAGTATCATTTTTGGGATACAATAAGAAAGTCAGATTGGCTGGATTTTACAATGTGGAAAGGAGAGTAATAAATAGTAAGGTTGGAAAGGTGAGATGAAGTTAAGTTAACAACTAAACAGAAGAATTTATATGTAATCTTTGTGGCAACAGAGAATCATCAGAGTTTACTCAGTAAGGAAGTATCATGGCCAGATCTGTACTTTAGGAAAATCACTTTACCAGCTGTATAGAAGAAAGAGAAGAAGAGAAGGCTATCGCAATAATCTTGGAGAGAAGTAATTAGAGACGAATGCTCTCATTTCTACCTTCTGAAACCATATACATCCTTCTAGCCAAGCTCAAATATCACTTCCTATGTGGATTCTTCCAAGGTATCCTCAGGCAGAGGTGATTTCCAGCCTTCTAATTTGCTTAGTACTTTCTTTTTGCTTGTGTCATGACATTCTTCCTATTAGTATACCTATTTCTAGAGATGTATTGTGTACTATTACTAAATCAAATTCAGTCTCCTTGAAGGCAAGAATAAGATATTTTTAATTTGTGATATCCACAGATTCAGTGCTAGTGGCAGAGTGATTTAGAGGGAGAAATACTGAATTCAGAGATAGAGGAACTAAATATAATACACATTTTTATGGGGAAAGAAAGCCAGTCTTCATATGAAGAATAAAATAATAGATATTACATTAGCACATTAGAGAAACTAAAGCAGAGGCAAACCCTTCAGACTTTTGGGGTAGATCTTCAAAGCAAGATCCTCAAAGAAGTTATGGGTAAGAATTTTACAGGATGAGAATTAAAGAATCATGGTCTGAATCAGAGTAGAAGTGACTACAATAATGAGCTCACCAGCCCATCCAAGTATCAAATTAAGGTTAATGGCTTTTTAAAAGGAGATAACTATTCAATTTCAAAGAGACCAGTTAGTAAAAAGAGACAGTAGAGTGGGGGTGAGGATTAGGGAAATGATTTATATTTCAAAGGGAAGTGTATTTTATATTATCATAATCCTACTGTGTTTTACTCTTTTTTGAAAGTATTTTAATCTGTTTAACTATATCAATGATTTCTCATATGCCACCTGGACACTAGTGTTAGACATTAGAGTTAGATGTTATAATTGGTACTATTATTTCTTATTCTAGAACCCACCAAAAGTGAAATCCATGTATACTTCACATTTTGGTTTCTTTTTCTTGAGACTTTTTGATGAGGGCTAATTCAGATTCCTACATCCTTCTACACCTACCAACCTTCCCATGTGCTAAAAGTAAAAAAAGAATAGCTTAAATAAACCCCAAAGAAACTGGCTTACTCTCCCTGTAGTAGTCCAAAAAAACACGGTCCTCTTTATTAGAAAAAAAATTAATGTAGCTAGTTGCTTGCTAAGTTGATAATAATAAATTTTAAGTATTCTTCCACTGGTTTCCCTTCCTTCATCTTTTGCTTTGTTCTATATTTTTTAATTTTATACGATATTTATCATGATATACTTTAGTTCATCTTGAATGATTAATTTTATTTAATCCCCCTATTTCCAGGGGACAGTGTTTAGGGAATATCAGTAATCAATTATCTTCTACTCTTATTAGCTTTGTTATAGAGTACCTCTGTGGAAACTGACTAATCTCTGTCTTCAAACCTTTGGTCTCTTTCTCTCTCTAGATACATTTCCCCATCTATTGCCATTTAATCATCACATAGTAAATCTTGTGCTCATTAAAAAAAACAGATTTATCTCCTCTGGAGACCATTATTTACCATTAGCAAAAATTTTATTAATAAACTTAAAACTTCAGTGATTTGCTTTCATCCATCTATTTCTAGGCATAAAATTTTCCCATAAAAAGTAAATTTGACTTTAATTTAGATGTATCCTTTAAATATCAAAGCATTCTGAGAGATTAATCTTTTAGAGTCAGAACTGGCACTGAGAGATAACAAGAAGGCCAACCATAGAGTCAGGAAGACCTAAGTTTAAAACTATTTCTGATGCCTAATAGTTGTGTGGTCATATAACTTTCAAGAACTCCTGGGCAATCCTCTAACATTATAAGTGACAAAAAGTTGTCTATAGAATCAGTGGGAGTAGTTTTGGAGGTTTCACCTGAAAAGAATTCATTATACTGAGTAAATCACAGTTTTATACAAAATCCCAACAAAATGAAACAAAAACAAAGTTGGCACTCTAATATAATTTTCAATCCAACCTTTTATATAATACCCTTAAAACACACAGAGACAGACATACACTGAGACACAGACACTGAAACATACTGAGTTAGCCCACACACAGACTCAGACACACACTCTCTCTCCCTCACTACCCCCCCCCCCCTCTCTCTCTCTCTCTCTCTGTCTCTGTCTCTGTCTCTCTCTCTCTCTCTCTCTCTCTCTCTCTCTCTCTCTCTCTTCTCAAGCCTAACTGTTCTGAAAGTCAGTTTTAAAACTCTGAATGAGGGTTGCAATATTACAAATTCTTAATAGTCATGAATTTTAAAAGATTGACTTCTTGGCAATAACTTGTAATGCTAGATTACAAAAATAATACCAAAAGAAAAAGGCTATAAATAATCATAATGTTAGACTTAGAATGGCAGAAGTCTATCCTACAAGTACACAGGATACTTGGATTCAAGTGTTCTTTTAATTAAAATCTCAGTGACAATTATTCACACCTGAATACATTCCCTACCCGAAACAGAAGAATTCTTCAAGACAGCTCAACTATTTGGGGTAGCACAGCTTCCTCCAGATCCAGCATAATTAACTGGACAAAAATATATGGTTCTAACATCAATAGTTACTCTTCACTTAGTGACACAACAGTTTCTCCTAAGCAAGTATTACTGCTGGGTGCCAGCCAAGACCATCCTTCCTTCTCTCCTTCCTTCCCTCCTTTCTTCCTTCCTTTCCTTCCTTCCTTCCCTCCTTCCTGCCTTCCTTTCCTTACTCCCTTCCCTCCTTCCTTTCCTTCCTTCCTACCCTCCTTTCTTCCTTCTTTCCTTCAATTCCTTCTTTTCTTAATTTCTTTTTTTAAATTTTTAAACATTATTTTATTTGGTCATTTTCATACATTATTCATTGGAAACAGAGATCATTTTCTTTTCCTGCCCCCCCAACCTCTCCCCTAGCCAATAGGCAATTCCACCAAGTATCACATGTGTCCTTGCTCTGAACCCATTTCCTTGTTGTTGGTATTATCATTAGAGTGCTCATTTAGCATCTGTCCTCAATCATATCCCCTCCACCCCTGTAGTAAAGCAGTTGCCTTTCCTTGGTGTTCTTACTCCCACAGTTTGTCCTCTCCTTGAGGATAGTGTTTTTTTTTTCTCATAGATCCCTGCAGATTGTTCAGAGACATTGCATTGACACTAATGGAAAAGCCCATTACATTCGATTGTACCACAGTGTATCAGTCTCTGTGTACAATGCTCTCCTGGTTCTGCTCTTTTCACTCTGCATCACTTCCTGGAGGTTGTTCCAGTCTCCATGGAATTCCTCCAGTTTATTATTCCTTTAAGCACAATAGTATTCCATCACCAACAGATACCACAATTTGTTCAGCCATTCCCCAATTGGAGGGCATCCCCTCATTTTCCAATTTTTGGCCATCACAAAGAGCGCAGCTATGAATATTCTTGTACAAGTCTTTTTAATTATTTTCACTTTGGGGTATAAACCCAGCACTGCTATGGCTGGATCAAAGGGCAGACAGTCTTTTATCGCCCTTTGGGCATAGTTCCAAATTCCCTTCAGAATGGTTGGATCAATTCACAACTCCACCAGCAATGAATTAATGTACTCACTTTGCCACATCCCCTCCAGCATTCATTACTTTCCTTTGCTGTAATGTTTGCCAATCTGCTAGGTGTGAGGTGATACCTCAGAGTTGTTTTGATTTGCATCTCTCTGATTATAAGAGATTTAGACAATTTTTTCATGTGCTTATTAATAGTTTTGATTTCTTTAGCTGAAAACTGCCTATTCATGTCCCTTGCCCATTTTTCAGTTGGAGAATGATTTGATTTTTTTGTGCAACTGGTTTAGCTCTTTATTAATTTGAGTAAGTAGACCTTTGTCAGAGGTTTTTATGAAGATTGTTTCCCAATTTGTTGCCTCCCTTCTAATTTTAGTTACATTGGTTTTGTTTATACAAAAACTTTTTAACTTAATGTAGTCAAAATTGTTTATTTTATATTTTGTGACTCTTCTAAATCTTGCTTGGTTTTAAAATCTTTCCCTTCCCAAAGGTCTGACATGTATACTATTCCATGTTCACATAATTTACTTATAGTTTCCTTCTTTATATTCAGGTCATTCACCCATTCTGAGTTTATTTTGGTGTAGGGTGTGAGGTGTTGATCCAAACCTAATCTCTCCCATACTGTCTTTCAATTTTCCCAGCAGTTTTTATTAAATAGTGGATTTTTGTCCCAGAAGCTGGGGTCTTTGGGTTTGTCATATACTGTCTTGCTGAGGTCATTTACCCCAAGCCTATTCCACTGATCCTCCTTTCTGTCTCTTAGCCAGTACCAAATTGTTTTGATGACCACTGATTTATAATATAGTTTGAGATCTAGGACTGCAAGGCCACCTTCCTTTTTATTTTTTTATTCATGATTTCCCTGGATGTCCTTGATCCTTTGTTCTTCCAAATGAACTTTGTTATGGTTTTCTCTAATTCAGTAAAAAAGTTTTTTGGAAGTTCAATGTGTACGGCACTAAATAGTTAGATAAGTTTGGGTAGGATGGTCATTTTTATTATGTTAGCTCATCCCACCCATGAGCAATCAATGTTTTTCCAATTGTTTAGACCTGGTTTTAATTGTGTGGAGAGTGTTTTGTAGTTATGTTTATATAGTTCCTGTGTTTGTCTCGGTAGATAGATTCCTAAGTATTTTATATTGTCTCAGATGACTTTAAATGGTATTTCTCTTTCTAATTCTTGCTGCTTAGATGGATTGAAGATATATAGAAATGCTGATGACTTATGCAGGTTTATTTTTTATCCTGCAACTTTGCTAAAGTTGTTGATTATTTCAACTAGCTTTTTGGGTGATTCTCTAGGATGCTTTAAGTAAATCATCATATGATCTGCAAAGAGTGATAGCTTGGTCTCCTCATTGCCAATTTTAATACCTTCAATTTCTTTTTCTTCTCTAATTGCTACTGATGGTGTTTCTAGTACAATATTAAGTAATAGAGGTGATAATAGGAATCCTTGTTTCATTCCAGATGTTATTGGGAAGGCATAGAGTTTATCCCGATTGCAGATGATGTTTGCTGATGGTTTTAGATAGATACTGTTTATTATTTTTTAAGAAAGGCCCTTCTATTCCTATACTTTCTGGTGTTTTAAATAGGAATGTGTGTTGTATTTTATCAAAGGCTTTTTCTGCATCTATTGAGATAATCATGTGATTTTTGTCAGTTTGCTTGTTAATATGGTCAATTATATGGATGGTTTTCCTAATATTGAACCATCCTTGCATTCTGGGTATGAATCCTACCTGATCGTAGTGGAAAACCCTTGTGATGACTTGCTGGAGTCTTTTTGCTAGTATCCTTTTTAAGATATTTGCATCAATATCCATTAAGGAGATTGGTCTATAGTTTTCTTTCTCTGTTTTTGGCCTGCCTGGTTTTGGGATCAGTACCATGTTTGTGTCATAAGATGAATTTGGTAGAACCCCTTCTTGGCTTATTCTGTCAAATAGTTTGTATAATATTGGGATTAGTTGTTCTTTGAATGTTTGATAAAATTAATTTGTGAAACCATTTGGGCCTGGGGATTTTTTCTTAGGGACTTCATGGATACCTTGTTCAATTTATTTTTCTGATATTTAGGTAGTCTATTTCTTCCTCTTTTAGTCTAGTCAATTTATATTTTTTAATAGTTTTTAATGATTGCCTTAATTTCCTCTTCATTAGAGGTGAGGTCTCCGTTTTCATCTTGGATACTGTCAATTTAGATTTTTTCTTTCCTTTTTTTAATTAGACTGACTAGTACTTTGTCTATTTTATTTGTTTTTTCAAAGTACCAACTTCTGGTCTTATTTATTAAATCAATAGTTCTTTGACTTTCAATTTTATTGATTTCTCCTTTGATTTTTAGGATCTCTAATTTAGTCTATATCTGAGGATTTTTAATTTGTTCACTTTCTAGTTTTTTAATTTGCATGATCAATTCATTGACCTCTGCCCTTCTTAATTTGTTTATGAACTCTAGGATATAAATTTCTCCCTGAGTACTGCTTTGGCTGCATCCCATAGGTTTTGAAAGGATGTCTCACCATTGTCATTTTCTTCAATGAAGTTATTAATTGTTTCTATGATTTGTTCTTTAAGTAGCCAGTTTTGGAGAATCATATTGTTTAATTTCTAATCAATTTTTGATTTATCTCTCCATGTACCCTTACTAATTATTATTTTCATTGCATTGTGATCTCAAAAGGTTGCATTTATTATTTCTGCCCTTTTGCACTTGTTTGCAATGTTTTTGTGCCCTAATACATGGTCAATTTTTGTGAAGGTACCATGTGCTGTTGAAAAGAAGGTATATTCCTTTTTGTCCCTATTTATTTTTCTCCACATGTCTACTAACTCTAATTTTTCTAAGATTTCAATTTCTTCTCTCACCTCTTTCTTATTTATTTTTTTGTTTTGATTTCTCTAGTTCGTATAGAGGAAGGTTCAGGTCTCCCACTAGTATAGTTTTCCTATCTATTGCATCCTTGAGCTTCTCTAGTTTCTCCTTTAAAATTTGGATGCTATGCCATTTGGTGCATACATATTGAGTACAGATATTTCCTCATTGTCTATACTGCCTTTTATCAGGATGTAATTACCTTCCCTATCTCTTTTAAATAGATTTATTTTTACTTTGGCTTTGTTAGATAGCATGATTGTGACTCCTGCCTTCTTTTTATCAGTTGATGCCCAATAGATTTGGCGCCATCCTCTTACTTTCACCCTATGCGTATCTATCTTCCTCATGTGTGTTTCTTGCAGATAGCGTATGGTAGGTTGTTGGATTCTAATCCACTCTGCTATTCCCTTGCATTTTATGGGTGTGTTCATTCCATTCACATTCAGAGTTATGATTACTAGCTCTTTATTTCCCAGTATTTTGATTTCTACTCCTGGTCCTGCCTTTTCTTCTTTCACTATTTCCTTCTACACCAATGTTTGTGTATAATGAGTCCCCCTAGTTCCCACCCTTATTTTACTTCCCTTTCTACCCCAGTCCCTTCTTATTGCCCCCCCCTTATTTTCCCCTATATTCTTTTTAAAATTCCCCCCCACCCTTTCCTCCCTTGTACAGCTTCCCTTCCCACCAGTCCATTTTTTACCCTTCTACTCCCCTATAGGGCCCAAATCTATTTTCTGCACCAATGGATTGGATTGTTCTTCCCTCTTTGGGTCAGTATCAAAGTACGTAAGAGTTTAGTATTTCCTATCTCCAACCACTTTACCTTTCCAGGGTATCAATGTTCTCCCCCCTCCCACCATGACCTTCTTTGTGACATATAAATTTACCTCCATTTTTTTCATTTCCCATTTCTTTTATTATTAACCTCTTTTTTAAGCTCTGGTTGTATATATATGTATATACACAACCAGTACAATGTACCTCCTCCAGACCAGCACCTTTGCCTGCCCAGAAGTTCCTGCTGCTGCTGGAGTCTCAGCGCTCTGAGTGGGAGGTGGGATGGGTCCTGGGATCTTCCTCCTGTCTTCTCCTTAAACTTGAGTGTTCTCGGTTTCTGGCTTTTCGGGGGCTTACCTTTGAATTAAGTCCAGCAGGAGGCTTCCTTGGTTCTGTCTTGTTGTTAAGTTTGTTTTTCAGTCCCCTGGGAGCATTCAGTTTGTGAATGGTTAGGAAGGGTATTCAGAGGTCTGAATTTCTGCTCCTTCTAGGCCACCATCTTGACACCGCCCTTTTGTTCATTTCTTTCTTTTATCCCACGTCACTGCCTCTGCACTCAACTTCAATGGACTTTAGTTACTTCATCTCTAAAATGGGAATAATAACAGCATGTATTTCACAGGGTTGTAATAAGGATAAAAAAAATATTCTCAGTTAAGTGCTTTGTAAACCCAAAAGTTCTTTGTAAAGCTATGCATCATCATCATTATCTTTATCATCATCATCATCATCATCATCATTTTATGATTTCCCTGCAGTGTTTAAGATTTCTGGGCCTCATATTTCTTAAATTAAATGAGAAGATTTATTAGATATTTTCAGAATTGCTTCTGATGATTCTACCATTGTTCAGATATAATTTGAAGTAGCAAAAAATTTCCAAGGCTTTCTGTATCTCATGTTTAAATTTTTAAAAAGTTTTCAAAAAAGATTATTAGATCACATCTTTGAAAATTAAATATTTACATGATAAACATGTAATGGAGAAAAGAAACTTTTGTTTGTTATTCTAATATAATCCATAGTTCCCATTAAAGCAGATAATCATGAAAACTGCATTTCTTAATCTTTACTGCCTTCTTTCCATTGCTTAATTTCCCTTATTTCCACCTTAAAACAGATTTATTTATATCTTGGTAAAATATTCTGTTCTTTCTGAGTTAAAAGAAATAAGGAAGTAAGTTACAGAAAATCTATTGCTGGATCTGTGTTTAGTGTTTAAGTTGCCCGTTTTATGTAATTTTAAAATGAGGACAATGTGGACATGTTATATCAGTGTTGAAATGTTGAGTACTTTACCTTTGCTCAGAAAATTATTGTAGAATTCTACTCTTGAAAAAGGAAATTTTCTCTTCTTTTAAGTTTTATATAAGGTGCACAAATCCCCCCCCCCAATCTAAATGGGGCAGGGTTATGTCACATTTTTAAGCTCAACACTACAATTATGCTAATGTAATTAAGACTCATAAATATAGAATGCAAATCAAACTGTCAAAAAGAAAACCCCACATTAAAACAAATAGAATAATCTTTAAAACTACAACAGGAGGGGGCAGCGGGGTAGCTCAGTGAACTGAGAGCCAGGCCTGGAGACGGGAGGTCCTAGGTTCAAATCTGGCCTCAGACAGTTCCCAGCTGTGTGACCCTGGGCAAGTCACTTAACCCCCATTGCCTAGCCCTTACCACTCTTCTGCCTTGGAGCCAATACACAGTATTGACTCCAAGATGGAAGGTAAGGGTTTAAAAAAAATACTACAACAGGAAAGTTCAAAAAAATCTTGTGGAATATCACACCTCTATACCAAGATTCACTGTTATATGTTTCATATGTTAAATATAATGTGTTTGGTGACAATCTGTCAAGAATTCAATAATCAATATTTATCATAATCATTGTTTTTCTCTCAGAAAAGGCATACTTAGAGGAGATGTCACAAAAAGAAGAGGAAAACATAAATTTCATATAAAACAATTGAAGTATCCAACAGTAATGAATCACATATAGAACCCCAAAGCTGGAAAGAACCACAAATGCTTTAGTCTGTCCCTTCCACGACATCTATGACCATTTTCCCCAGTCATTTTCCTCAAAAAGTTAGACAGTGTTTTTATCATCAAACCTAATTCTTCCTTTTTGTAACTGGTGGTCATTATGATGGCAAATTTGTGCAACTTGGACCCTGGACCTTGACTCCATGGGAAAGATGCAGTAATTAGAAAACTGGAAAAGGTATTATAATGGTTTAGGCTTTGTTTTAACCCCATTAACTGAGTCCTTGGATCCGCTAATGCATTTTTGCTGCTAGTATCATTGTCAGCAGTGAAGAAGGGAAGAAAGTATTGAGTGAGTTAATGAGAGTAATAGGTTTGTTGTTGTTGTTGTTGTTGTTTTTAAACTCATTTTGGATTGTGGGCATTTCTAATGTAACCCAAAAAGTGGTCCACATATGAAATTTAATGGATTATTATTTGAATTATCATGAATGCTTCCTTTAATGATTCAGAGTATGACTTCAATACACCTTCTAATCTCCATGTTTTCCAAACATTATCTATAGAAGGTCAGTTAAATTTATGGAAATTTGTTTAATATCTTAGGATTAATATTATACAACAGTTTGTTTTCTGTTATTCTTGCTTCATGATTAAACTTTATGATTGATTCTTTTTTTCAAGTATACATTTCTCAGTTGATATCTTTCTTGTCACTTATGTAACCAAGGACACATGTAAAAGTAAAAAAAAATCCAAAATCTTGATTTTCAGTGAATCTTGACTATTTAGATAAATATTATACTACTCTTGAATTCAAGTAACAATAATAAGTAACATAATTGTTTCTGTTGTCCTTTAGATTATCTGCAATTTAAAATTTTCATAGACTGATATTCTAAAATTCACAACTATGTAGAATAATGAAGAATATTGGTGTTAAAATGTTGGGGGAAGGGTTGCTTCAGGAAGCATGTTGCAATATATAAATAGTACACTATATCTAATGCTACTCTTTCTTTTATTCAGTTTTGGGTCTATTTATTGAAAGTGGAAGGGCATGCACGGATCCAGGGAGGAGATCTTTGAGGCAAATGATGAAAGAAGTTAACTAGGGAGACAGTAGAGATCTGTTATGGGTTACTTTCATAGATGTAGTGGGAGAAATCTTGCCTTGTCACCTGAAGGAGATGGCATTGTTTTGGGAATGAATGAGGGTCATGAGGAATGGGGAATTCATTGGACTATAAGGCAGCAACATAAACTGCCTAGAGGGGTTGTCCCAGAATTGTTATTGATTCCACTAGAAATATAGACCAAAGAGAGAAAATAAATAATGAAAGAAGTCATAAGATAGAGAACAGTGGTCTAAAGTAGATGGAAAGGATATATACTGACAAAAGTGAGAGAATTCCTCTAAAAAGAACAAAAAAGAAAATTTAAAAAATCATTGAAAAAGACTAATTAGAGGAAAAGAGAGCAAGGGAGAATCAATCTACTTGATTAACTGAGAGGAAAAGAAGAGATCTATGATCAAATAACCTAATAAAATAATGAAAGAAAAAGGAATTAATTAGCAAAATTCCAAATGGAAAAGGGTAACAAACAAGAGGGGTAATCAGGGATGAGGGAAAATAGTCAGTTGGAATAATGCCACATTAAAAGATATGTAGCTAAAGTAACTTAAGACACAGTACTATGTTTATAGAGAAATAAAGAAAAATCACAACTTGTAAAAAGTATTAGTAATAAATGGAAGAAAGTATAATTCAATTCTCATTAACTTTAAATGTGAACTGGTTAAACAATCCAATATAATGAAAAAGTGACAAATTATACAAGAAGATAAAATCTTGTAATTTCTCCTTTTCAAGAAATGTCTTAAAAACAAAGGCATATAAAAATAAAACTAAGGAGAAGAAAACAATAAGTATGAATTAAATGAATAAAAAAAAGAATTAGAGTCACACAATCTGTCAAAACAAAAAACACATTTTCACAAAATAAAAAGGGACTTAAAACTAAAAACTACATTATCCTGACAGGGACCATAGACAAATTACAGTCAATAATAAAGTTGGATGTTCTGAATACTTTAGCATCTAAATTCATAAAAGAAATATTAATAAAATTTTAGGAAGACGTAAATGCTCACAATAGTCACAGAAGACTCTGGTGTCATTCCTTCAGTTTTGGATAAGAAAGTTAAACCAAAGGGGCTATATGGATCTGAACTAAAAAAAATTAAAAATATCTTCTAAATGGATCTCAGCATAATGTGGAACTTTTTCAAAAATTGAGATATGTATTAGAATGCAAAGATACTGTTGAAATAGTAAATACATCATTTATAGAAGACAACACAATAAAAATAGCTATTAGTTTAATGTCCACAAATGAAAAAAACAAACCTAAGTGGAGACTTAACACTGAAATCCTGAAGAGTGGGTCATAGAAGCAGTTAATAATTATGTGAAAGAAAATGATAAAGATGAAAAAAATTTACCAAAATTTCCAGAATGTAGTTAAAGCTATTCTTTTTTTATAATATTTTATTTGATCATTTCCAAGCATTATTCATTAAAGACAAAGATCATTTTCTTTTCCTCCCCTCAACCCCCCATAGCTGACGTGTGATTGCACTGGGTATCATATGTGTTCTTGATTCATACCCATTGTCATGTTGTTAGTATTTGCATTAGAGTGTTCGTTTAGAGTCTCTCCTCTGTCATGTCCCCTCAACCGCTGTAGTTGGGCAGTTGCTTTTCCTCAATGTTTCTACTCCCACACTTTGTCCTCTGCTTATGAATAGTGTTTTTTCCCCTAGATCCCTGCAGATTGTTCAGGGACATTACACCGCTACTAATGGAGAAATCCATTACGTTCGATTATACAACAGTGTATTAGTCTCTGTGTACAATGTTCTCCTGGTTCTGCTCCTCTCGCTCTGCATCACTTCCTGGAGGTTGTTCCAGTCTCCATGGAACTCCTCCAATTTATTATTCCTTTTAGCACAATAGTATTCCATCACCAACAGATACCACACTTTGTTCAGCCATTCCTCAATTGAAGGGCATCCCCTCATTTTCCAATTTTTGGCCACCACAAAGAGAGCAGCTATGAATATTCTTGTACAAGTCTTTTTACTTATTGTCTCTTTGGGGTACAAACCAAGCAGTGCTATGGCTGGATCAAAGGGCAGACAGTCTTTTATCACCCTTTGGGCATAGTTCCAAATTGCCCTCCAGAACGGATGGATCAATTCACAACTCCACCAGCAATGAATTAATGTCCCTACTTTGCCACATCCCCTCCAGCATTCATTACATTCCTGGGGGTTGTCTTTTGGGGATTTAGTATAGAGGGTGTTCTATGAACCCTTTCTATTTCTATTTTGCCCCCTTGCTCCAGAACATGTGGGCAATTTTCTTCTATAATCTCCTGTAGAATAGCATTGAGGTTTTTGTTTATCTCTGGTTTTTCTGGGAGACCAATAATTCTGAGGTTGTCTCTTCTTCCTCTGTTTTCCAAGTCTGTGATTTTTTCAGTGAGACATTTCATGTTTTCTTCTAATTCGTTATTTTTTTGGCTTTGCTTTATTGATTCTTGCTGTTTTGTAATCTCGCTGTCTTCCATTTGCTTAATTCTGGTCATTAGGGACTAGTTTTGCTTTTCAGCTTTGTCTGCCCTTCTATTAGATGCTTCCAGCTCTTTCTCCAATTGTGAAGTCTTGTCTATCAGACTGCTGATCTCTTTTTCCCATTTTTCTTTCCAAAAGGTTTCCATCTTTTGGGCATGCTCGCTGTCTTCCAGTTGCTTAATTCTGGTTGTTAGGGACTGGTTTTGCTTTTCAGCTTTGTCTGCCCTTCTATTAGATGCTTCCAGCTCCTTCTCCAATTGTGAAGTCTTGTCTATCATACTGCTGATCTCTTTCTCCCATTTTTCCCCCAAAATGTTTCCATCTTTTTGGTAAGCTCCAGTTTGAGATCTTCCAGAGCTTGTGGGTAGTTTCTATTTTGGGAGGCATGTTCTGATTTTGTTTGGATTGCATCCTCATTCTCTTCTTTTCCTTGGGTACTCCCTCCATAAATGTTTTCAATAGTCACTTTTTCCCCCCTTTCTTCTTGGGGGCTTGATTTTGGGACATGTGAGCCATCCCTTTGGTGCTTTTATTCTGCTTTCTTTTTTTGATATGGGGTCTGGGTGATATGGGTGTGTTTTCTGTGAATTTAGGTTGCCTCAGACTAGTTCTTCCCAGCCTCTGAGGTTTCTTAGAGCACAGGACCCCTGTGTTCAGCCCAACCGCCCAGGCAATCAGCGCATCCCACCCAGGTGTTCAGCTCCGCCCAGGTGCTCAGCACAATCACCCCAGAGTTCAGCTCCACAGCCCCCTATGCTCAGCACAGGATTCTCCTGTGAAACCCCCTGAGAGGTCGTTTCCTTGCAGCCTTTAGATCCCAAGGACCCTGGTGTGCCACCCCCCCCCCTCAGACAGAGATGCTCCTCACTCACTCGCTATTCCAGTGAGCTCTCTGATAGCTTACTCTAGTTTGGGGGGGGAAGGGAAAGGGTGGCTCAGTCCACATTTTTGTGCAAGCTTTTCCTCCTCCTTATAGTGTGGAAATGTTCAAAACCCGTGTACCTTTGTTTCTCTGGGGTACTGGAGAGTCCCTCCATTCTTCCAAAGGTGATTTTTATGCTCTTTTGAGGTAGTCTATTTTGTTTGGTGCCGGGATGGGGAAGCAAGTCGCATCTAGATTGCAGCCATATTTACCCAGAAGTCTGAAAATTATTTTTTAAGCTCTTCCAGGATCTCTTTTTGAGTTGAGATACAATTTGCATTTTCTCTGTGGCTTTGCTTGCAGCTATTTTGACTTCATTGTCTCCTTCTGAATTTGTCTCTTAATCTTTCCTGTCATCAAGGTGGTATTTTAGCATATTAATTTTGTTGTTTTGTTGTTCATTTTTCCAACATATTTTTTGATTTTTAAATGTTATGTTAAAGTTGACCTCTCTTTCTGGTATGGGACTGTGTGGGACCCTGTTTCAGGCTTCATGTTTTTTTTTTTTCATTCTGCTGTTTTCTGAGCTAGTTCTAAGAATTTGGAAGATTTTGGTGCTTCCAAGGTGGTGTAATGTGGGGTGCTGTATGGTCACTGCTCTGGATCTGTATTCTGGTCCTTACCTGGGAAGGGCCCATGTTCTCTTAAGATTTTCATTGTTTTACTCTTTTTGGTTGATATTCCTTTGTGACTGGAAACAATATTGTTTTTCAGGACCCCTGTTCCTTTGGGACCAGAATGGAAACTCAGAGTCATTTGTATTTTGGGTCCAAAACTGTTCCTCTGCCCTTGAAATGTAACCCAGAAGTGGGTATTGGCAATGAGGTTGGCAAACAACATCTAATCCTGTGTCCAGTTCCATCACATGGGTCCCCTATAATCATTTTTCTGACCAATTACCAGGTCCCCTTACTATCTCTTACTGGAGAGTTTCTGAAGTTGACACTGTTTCTGCCACCTAGTTCCACTATTGTTGTTTCTTTCACATGGTCTTCAAAACAACCTCCACAGCTCTTTTTTTTCCATTCTCCCAAATTATCTTAGATGGAAACAATGTCTCACTTTGATTTTTTGTTGGCTCTTCAATTCCAGATTTCTATTTGACGTATTATTTTTAAATTGTTTGGAGGAGAATATTGGAAATGCTCAGCCCTGAAAAATAATAAATTCCACCTCCCACCCCACCCCCTTTTTTTTGCAGAGATGGAAGGTCTATAGGTATGGAACATTACATATATTTTCAGAATTTTGATTATTTGATTGATGTTGCTGATTTTTGTTCCTTCCCTGTTTTCCTTGTTTGATCCTCTAAATCATATGCTTTAAGTACAGGCATTTATCTCTCTTATCCCTTCATATAACTTCACATGGTAATCTCATTAGCTTCCATGGATTTAATTACCATCTTTAGGCTCATTATTCCAAAATCTAGCAAGAATGTTTCCAAATCTCTACTGATTTCTGATCTCGCATCTTCAACTGCATTTAAACACTCAAAATGGATGCACATTAAACATCTTAAGTTTAACAGGTTCAGAATAGAACTCATTATCTTTTCCCCTAAACTCTCCCATCCTCCTACTCTCCTTATAATTATGGAGGGCAGCACTATACTCTTAGTCCATCAGGCTCTCCACCTAGTAGTAGACTTGGACTCTTCACTCCCCATAACCAATTGGTTTCCAAAGCCTGTCCATTTCACCTTTGCAGCATCTCTCTAATATCCCCTTCTCTCTTCTCACACTACCACAACTCTAGTGCAAGGCCTCATTACCTCACACCGGGACTATTGTAATACCGTTCAAGTATGTTTGCCTGTCTCAGCTCTCTCCCCACTCCAATGGAACCTCCATTCACCCACTAAAGTGATTATTCTAAAGCACAAATCCAGCCATGTCACTCTCTTCTTCAATAAGTTCCAGTGAATTTCTATTACCTTGAGGATGAGATACAAAATGCTCAGTTTGGCTTTAAATGAGCTAATAATCCAATTCTCTCCAACCTTTCAAGTCTTCTTTCACCATATTCATTGATAAAGTCTTCGATCCAAAAGACTGGCCATTTTGCCATATGATGAACAAAAGACTACATTTCTTAGCTCCTAGAATTTTCTCTTGCTTTTCCTCATTTCTGCAATATTCTTCCTATTCAAGTCCTTCTGTTAATCTCCTAGGCTTCCTTTAAGTCCCAACTAAAATCATATCTCTTTACTAAAAACCTTCTCTCTCCTCTTAATTCTATTGTCTTCTCTCTTTTAATTATTTCCAATTAATTCTGAATAAATAAATAATATAATAATAATAATAAATAAAACTGTATATAGTGGGTTTTCTATATATTTGTTCCCATTTTGCTTCCTCTATTGGATTATAAACTCTTTAAGGGAAAAATCTGTTTGTTGCCTCTTTTTGTATCCCTTAGCACAGTGACTGTAACATAGTTGACACTTAATTGATTGAAACTGGACAGTATAGCAAAGAATATCATGGAAAGCCAAACAATGAACTCTTTCTAAGTTTCATTACAATTTTTAAAAAATGAATGCAATCTATCGACTCACTTATTGATATGTAAATTTATAATTGTTTAGAGGACTTTTCATTTTATGGGGGACCACTTTGCCTTGGTGGTGAATCTTGTCCTAAATATGTTAATATATCTCTGTATCCTCAAGTTCCTTGCTATTTTTTGAGATATTTTATTTTACCAATTGCACGTAAACATTTTCCACATAAGTTTTCTAAGTTATAAGATCCAAATTGTTTCTCTCCTTCCCTTTCCTCCCCCTTCCCAGAGACGGTAAATAGTTTGGATGTATCTTGTTTATATATAATTGCATGTTGTCTCTTCCATTAGACAACCAAGCTCCTTACAAAAAAAAAGGGGGGGGCCATCTTTGTTTCACCAGAACTTAGCTTTCCTCAGTTCCTTGCATACAGTAGGCACTTAATAAATGGTTATTGACTGACTGCTACACTTTAACCTGAGGGACCATATCAAATGGCATTCCACAGTGGTCCATATTATTAAATAAATTACACAAATAAAGGAGTTGTTGGGTGAGGATGTTTTTTTTTTAATTGAATTTTTTACTTATTGGCAGAGGAAACTCTACCAATGCAGACAAGCACCTAAGTATTGGGAGTTAAGTAGCTTGTCCAGGGTCACACAGACCTTACATGGCAAAGGCTGCCTTGAACCCATATTTTCCAAGGCGTATTTTCTAATAATATTGTGCAGGGGGGGAGGAGGGGTAGAAGGCGGGTGTCTAGGAACACTTAAAGTACTGATAAGTTACAGAATTAACCTACCAAAACAGGTAAACAGGAACAAGTTAAAGTTAAGATACTTCAGGACAAAAGTTATATATAGATATAGGATGGGGGAAAAGAATGGCTAGGCTTAAGTAAAGTAGAATCCAACTGCTAAGACTTAGGACTCAAAATTAATGCTCTCATCTGCTATTTGTTAGTAAATCCTAATAAAGTATTTGTTGAATGAATCCCCAAGTCATTCTTCTATATAATACTTAACATGAATCAGAACTTCCCCCCTCTCCTTTTTATGAAAGTGATACTTATTTTAACCTTCACATTTTATGATTCACATGGAAGGGAAAAGGATAGATAACTTAAAAAAAAACTGATATTTTAAAGAAGTCCTTGGAAAATTTTTAACCCAAGGAAAATGTGGATGAGGAATAACTTTACTATATATGAGTAATTATTCTAAGGATGCTACCTTGACCGAAGAGTAAACAAGAAGAATAAGTGACCTTAAACCTGAGCAAGAAAGTTTATTTAAGCACACTAGAAATGATGTAGTTGTATGTTGAATGTGTTGGTTAGATGAGGGCGAGGGAGGAGAGAGAGACAGACAGACAGACAGACAGACAGAGACAGAGTGCTGGAGGAACAAGTAAAAGGTAGACAACTTTTTAGGTAGTTTAAACATTGCTTTGCTTAGAATCAGGGAGCAAGCAAGAACAAGGTCTGTTCTCCTATAGATTCCAGGTCACAGGTTCACACATTTAAATATGGAAGGACCCTTCAAGGTCACATAGTCCAATGCTCTCATTTCACAGGGTTAGCTGGTACTGAACATTAGATAAAGACATGAAGCCAGAGAGTAGACTTCTCAGAGATCAGCACCACATCCCAATTTGATCACTTCTCACAAACAGACAAGAAGAATGTAGATTTACAGTGACTGTCTCAATAATATTATAACTCCTGTCCTAGGGGGAAAAAAAGATTGGGAGGGGGTTTGAAGAATGGTCAGTATCAAGGATTATTTAATTAGCCCTTACTGAAATTTAATACAGTTAGCTTTATCAAAGTACACTGCAGATGTAACTCTACTTACCACTAGCCAGAGACAAACCTGAAAATGATTCATTACTTCATTTCAGAAACCTAGCTGTTTCTTGTTTTCTTTCCAAATTGCATAGTTTGACTTAATTCAGTCCCCTAAATGGTTTTCAGGATTATCCTGGTCCACAGCAAGGAAGCAGTTAAGCTTCTTTCTTTCTCTCTCTTTTCCCCCAAAGCACCTAAACTTCTGAGTCATTTTCATCTTCAGTTCTATTTCCTTTCCCTTTGGGCAAATACTACATGTCTAGTCAATGAGAAAAACTTGGAGCAACTAGGACAGTAAGAGTCACAGTTTGGCAAACAGATGGGGGAGGAGGGAAATATATGAGGAAAAAAAACATTCAGTTCCTAAGAATGGAAAGAGTCTCAGAGGAGAGGTAAGACAAGGGTTTCGATGGAGATGGACATACATCCAAATCTAGGAAAGGACTAGAAGAGTGTAGGAAACACAGCCATATGCAAAAGTGACTTGCTCAAGATCACAAAGGTAATAAGTAACAGGGGTAAAATTTGAATTCACAGGTCTTTGACTTCAAATCCAGTCCTCTTTCTGATGAATGATGCTGCCTCTGATAGGTTCACCCAAGGGCTCCTTCCATAATGGCCCCCAAAATTCCATCCCCTTTGGTGCTAAAGAATGTAAGGAATTTGAATCCATGTGGGCCACTCTGCTTTCACCCATCATCAGCATCCATCAGGGCTGCCTGCCAAAACAGTAACTTAAAACTCCTGGGGTGGAACTTCTCTGACTTACAGCACAATTTCTCTTCACAGATAATAGGGATATGCTGGAGTCAGTTCTGAATAGGTTTGTTAAATTTTCAGGGTGAACATTTTCTCCTTGGAAATAGTTAAATACTACAAATCAGGGCTTGGTTTATAGTTTTGTTGATTTCTCAAATTAAGAAAGTAATGGAAAAAATGTTTACTTCTTTAGAAAATGAAGGTACCCATCTCCAAGACCTACGTCCAGTTTTTTTTTAAATAAAAAAATTTAAATAAAAAACATTTTTCCTCTTTCTTCTCTCTTTCTTATTTACCTTTTCATGTTTCTCTTGATCTTTGTGTTTGGATATCAAACTTTCCACTTAGTTCTGGTATCTTTTTTACAAATACTTGGAAATCTTCTATTTTGTTGAATGCCCATACTTTCCCCTGGAAGTATATAATCAGTTTTGATGGGTAGGTGATCCTTGGTTGAAGACCCAATTCTCTTGCCTTTCTGAATATCATATTCCAAGCCTTGCCGTCCTTTAGTGTGGAAGCTGCCAGATGTTGTGTGATCCTGATTGGTGCTCTTTGATATCTGAATTGTCTCTTTTTGGCTTCTTGTAAATTTTTTTCCTTAGCTTGGAAGCTCTTAAATTTGGCAATTACATTCCTAGGGGTTGTATTTTGAGGATTTAGTGTAGAGGGTGTTCTATGAATTCTTTCAATGTCTATTTTGCCCTCTTGTTCAAGAACATCAGGGAAGTTTTCTTGGATAATTTCTTATAGTATGATGTCAAGGTTTCTGTTTATTTCTGTGTTTTCTGGTAGACCAATGGTTCTCAAATTGTCTCTTCTAAGCATATTTTCTTGGTCAGTTATCTTCTCAGTGAGATATTTCATGGTTCCTTCTATTTTGTCAACCTTTTGATTTTGCTTTATTAATTCTTCCTGTTTTCTGAGATCATTGGCTTCTAATTTCCCAATTCTTATCTTTAAAGACTGGTTTTTCACTATAATCTATTGATTTTTCTTTTCAGTTTGGTCTATCTTGCTTTTCATGGCTTCCAGATGTTTAATTTTGGTGTCTAATTTATTTATCATTTCATTTGATTTCTGGGCTTCTTTCTCCAATTGGGAGTCCCTGTATTTTAAACTGTTATTTTCTTTTTGAAGTATTTCCCACTTTTCTTGCCAATATTCTTCCATCTTTTTGATAAGCTCCAATTCAAATTCTTCAAGAGCTTGTGGCCAATTTCCATTTTATTCAAAGGTTTGGATGCATTTATTTGTTCATCCTCTTCTGCTATTTTCTCTGTAGTCTGCATTTTTCTTCCATAAAAATTATCCAAGGTCAAAGCCTTCTTCTTGTTCTTCTTGGTTTTGGGAAGTAATTTTTTCCTGGGCATTGTTTGCCATCACTATGGTGGTTTTTTCCTTCCCTTTTCAGTGAGAAGTCTGAGTGAGGAAGGAAGGCTCTCTGTGTATGGAGCTAAGGAGCAATGTTTTTGCCTGAGTCCACTTCTCAAGTCTCTGGAACTTCTATTATTAGCAACCCTTCTCTGTACTATCTCCTAGCCCAAGGTCTGTGCTCTTCTGCCTGTTGGGGGTCTCAAGTCTAGCTGCTCTCAGGGTTAGGTCTTTGGTGATCTTAGTCAGTTTCCAAGGACCTAGAAGTGCCCTTTACTCACTCACTGATTCTAATGCCCACTGGCTCTGAGTCTAGCATTCTGGCTTGGTAGGTGGGGTGGGGGAGGGCAGATCAGCTCATGTTTTGGTAGAAGCTATTTCAACCCCTTATAGTGTGGAAATGCCCAAATTCCATGTACCTCCAATGCTGTGCCCTACTGTGGAGTCCCTTTGTTCATATGAATTTGTTTTTTTGAGGTAGTCTATATCAGTAGGCAATGAAGAGATAGATTCCTGCATCTATCCAGCCTTTTTTTTTTTTACTGGGAAGTCCCTTGCTATTTTTAAAAGCATCATAGACCTTAGCTCCACCCTGCAACTAATTCTAGCTATATTATGAGAGTTGCCACTCTTCCACCACCACCATTATGTTTTTTCCATTCTAGTTGTATTCTTTATTGCTCTATTCCACTTTTATTTGGGTGGTTTAGCTACCTGGAGTTGATATCCATCCTCAGCCTCCTTTTTTTGTACTATAAAAATTCCACTAAGAGGAACATTTTTTCACTTTTTATAGTGAGATTACTCTAGCCACATGACTCAGTATTAGCCAACACTTCTTAAGTTTAGGTATTAAATATTCCTACAAATCTGATGCCTAGGTGATGCATATGTAAACATAATACTCAACTGAGTAAACAAATCAAATTGCCTCGCCTCATTTAAAGTAACCAAAAACTTAATGAAATCTTGTCTCAAACAATCAATTAGTCAACAAAAGTTCTTGAATTAAGTATGAATATATTTAGATGACCTGGAGTTATGTTGATAGAAAATATGTTCAATTTGACTAAGCAAAAATGGTCTCAGATTTTATAAAATAGAAGATAAATTCAAATTCTAATTCTAGAGGAGAAGAGATGCTTCACAAGCCTTGAAAAGGAAATTTTATCTTGGGGGTGAGGGGAGTGAGAAGAAGGTCTATATTTTGTTTTCAGATGGTGTCTCATTCTGGAGTCACTACATTAACCAGAGGGGGGAATTTGCTAACTTCAAAGTCAATACAGATTTTCTACTTCCCCCTTTCTAAATGACATGCTAACAATATCCTCTATGTCCAAAGAAGCTTGCATCAATGTCTTAATTAGAAGTCAAGAAAATATTGGATGTCACATTGAAAGGCAGATTCATAGCTTCACTAAGAGTTCAGCAAAATAACTATATTATGTCTGAAAGGACCATCTTGAGCATACTAAAAGGGAGCAAAGAATTTTCAATAACCAAAAGCTGAGTTACCATTTTCCACATATGTTCTCTACACTTGAGTCGACTTTCCTCTGAACATTTTACATACTTTTGAAAGAATGTGTTACAAGATTTTGACAAGTGATTTTTGTACTAATTGTAACAACTTTATCACCTTAGTAAATCTTCCTTTTTAAAACACTAGCTCAATCTAACAAATGAAAACTGATCCTCATGACAGGAACTGGAAAATATAACATCCAAACTCTTGAGGGTTACCTTAGAACTCTGATGATATATAATAGTCAAATTCTAAGGACCAAGTCTACTAGTGTAATTATAAAAGCGTCTGAGAAAGTAATTTCAGAGCACGTGCAATATGAAATGAGGTTGTTTAGGAAATTATGATATTTATGTTCCTGGCCATGTATAATCCTTTAGTTTTTGTGGTACCAATGTATCAAGAAGATCAATGAGAATTTTTTGTCTAAGAAAGAAAAAAGAAAGAGTAGAGAAAAAGAAAGAATAGAGAGGAACAAAGAGAGTAGAGAGAGAAGGAAAGAGAAAGAGAGAAAGCAAGGAAGACCATCTATCATGATCAGCTAAATGGCACAGTGGAGAGAGTATTGCACTTAAAATCAGAAAGAACATAGTTCAAATCCCAAATCCAGGCAGTTATTGCATGATCCTAGGCTTTCACATTTATATCTAACCATATTTGCCTCACTTTTCCCTTTGTAAAATGAGCAAGAGAAGTAAATTACAAACTATTCCCATATCTTTGCCAATGAAACTTCAAAGGGGATCACAAAGAACCTAAAACAACTGAAAATGACTGAACAACAACAAACATCATCATTCAGCAAGGTAATTAATATTTAAGGATAATTTGATTAAGGAAAAATTATCCAGGTAAACTAAAACCTGAATATTCATACATTTTACTGTATCTTAACTGGTTTTTTAAAAATCATGGATCTTTTAAAAAATGATGAAACTCATTATTGATAATATTATCTACTTGACTAAAAACATGATTGATTGATGGCAGAGAGTGATGTTTAAATTAGTTACTCTACATTAGCTTGATTAAGCAAATTGGTTTGCTGGCAGAGCACTTACATTGATTTTGTTAGCTCCTATTTTCTAGCATTCATTTCTGCCAGATGAGCATTAGGTTGGATAAGCCCTTGCTAGCCCACCTTTAGCTTTCAATAAAATTAGATATTTGATTAAACAATTCCTTTGTTATATATTTGTAAAAAATAATTTATTAGCTTCCTGTTAAGAGCCTGTGATGGTGGTTACTTTTCACATTTGTGGATATGACAAAACATAAAAGAGGGAAGAGGGCATGTTGGGAAGTATTCAGCATCTTCATAGTAAAACTTCACCAGATAACAATCTAAAATACCTTTGCAAAAGACCTTTCAGAGCTATAAAGAAGAATGAATGGCAAAGAGTTCCCATATTATACATACTCATTTCACTCTGATTTTTAACTGCAACTTAAATAGTTTCATAGCCATTTGTGCTTTAGATTCAAGAAACAGTCCTTTGTTGTTGATGTTGTTTTCAAAGGGCTGATTCACCCTGGTAGTTGGAATCTAGGTTGATTGATCTTCCAGTATTTCATGGAAGCTTAGGTCCTGTTGTCTGCAGATGTACTTCAGTGTTTCCTAAACCATTTCTTTTCAATCACTTACTTGAGCTCTTAAAAGTTACAGTTCAGTTTGCTTGGAAATTGTTAACTGTAAAATACCTACTATGCACAAGGAGCTGTGATAGATGTGGTGGACATAATGATGGTATGTGATATAGTCCCTGCCTTCATGGAGATTGAAAACTAACCTATGAATAAGGCAGGAAAAGGAATAACTCTATTGCAAGTTGGAATATAATAAATGCTCAAGAGAAATACAATGGAGTGATGCGAAAGATGAGAATACAGAATCACTGCCAGGTGGGCACTCAGGGAATGCTTTATGCTAGAGGTTCCACTTGAGCTAGACTTTGATGAAACATAGGGTCAGAAGTAGGGCATCCTTGGGCAATCAACTATTTAATAAACCTTTATTAAATAAACCTTTATTAAAACCCTACTATATTCTAGGCACTGTGGTAGATAGAAGTTGGTTGTACAAATTCAAAGAAAGAAATGATCCCCATTCGTCTGAAGTTTATATTCTAATGGTATGGGGGGGGGGAGTGGTATGCTAGTGTATACAGAATAAATATTTAGCCTTTCTGGGCCTCTGTTTCCTCATCTATAAAAGGAAGGCACTAACCTCTGGATATTCTTCTAGCTAAAGGACCATTTGCAAAGACAGAAACAGAGGCATACATAGTATAACTGGAAATGATAAATGATCAAACTTGCCTGGAATATAGGTTTCACGTAATTAAAAACATAAGGTGAGGTCATATTGCTGAATATCAGGCTAAGGAATATTTTATTTTATTTTTAAAGGAAAACCACTAAGTAGTTCTTATCTCATTTTCCATGAAGATATAACTCAGCATTGCATAATGACAACAACAAGGAAGGATGACTTTTAAGGTAAGTCCAATCCAAGCTCCATGTAGTTCTACTGAAAGTCATTTCAATGTTGACTATCAAGCCCTGTCCAGCACCTTGTAGTAGATAATGCTTTCTGGTTATTGAATGCTTAGTAGAGCTCATAATGGATGCTGGAAAGGCAGACCAGCTGCTGAAGACAAAAGCCTTAACTTACAAACCATTAAACCTGTTTGATGGGAACTTTAAGATGCAGGAGATAACTTAACAATCAGGGCATTTTGGCTGTAGTTCACAACAAATAAACCTGTTATTTAGAATTTATGTTGAAGCTGTTTATGTCACATGGAAGAGGGCTCAATTTGCAGAGCACATATCTCTTTATTACCAAATGATTCATTGGAAATCACAATTTGTGATGATCTGCCTAGTGGAAGGGTCGTTGGTTGTAAAAACATCATAGAATAAAATTCCATGATGAATATTATTTATTCAGAAGAATGTATTTATATTAGTTACACATATCCTAATATGTATATGCTGAAATTATGGCTAACCTGACAATTCAAATGAGCCTTGTAGAAGAGTGAACGTCAGCATTCCTGATAAGCTCCAGTCTGCACAAAATGATGGCTTTTTTGCACAGAGATAAGTTCAGTAACATAGAAATGAATTTAATATTTTCATCACTTATAAAGTCAGTTACTATTGGTTGCAAGGGAAAAATGGAAATAAAATAGAGACAGAGAAAGGAACAAGAGAAAAGAAAGTACAGCTTTTAGAAACACATTTCCCTAACTTTGTAAATCATTTTGTCAAGTTGTCACATATATATGGGGAGGCAAGTTAATTCTTTGATCCACATATGAATCACTGAATACACTCATAGCAGTAACTGAAACATTTTGCAAATGGATCAAAAGGCCCAAAATGTGTCTGAGGGAAAAAAGAACAAAAATATGTCCTCAGTTGGGCTTGTATTGGGCTAGTGAAGATTGCTGGGGACAGGGGAGAACCCTATGTGGAGGGGCATCTAAAGATAATTGCTGAGTAGAGTGCTATCCAGTGAGTACTCAGAGAGGGGAATCAGGGTAGAATAGTCTGTCCTGGGGAGAAAATCACCCCAGTTTTTTATTCCTTATTTTAATTAATGATTCTCCTCAACTAAGTACCAATCTCCATTATTTCACAAGTGCTGTCAGTGGCTCTATAAATTTCAGTGTCCTAAGGTAAAGCCACAGTTAACCTCCCTACTTATGACTGAGCACCCTATAGCAGTACAAGTATATCCTGACTAACCAGTATGTTGGTTGCTGCAACATACAAAACTGTGGGAAAATAGTTCAATATTCTTCCTCCCTAAATATGGTTATCCATAAGTTTCTGACTTTAGCTCTTTTTTTTTCTTTTCCAAAACTCTTTATCTTAGTGATTTTATTCACTACGATTGCTTTAATTATGACTTCTTTGCAGCCAGCTCCCAAGTATGTATTTTCAATCTCCACATTTCCCAGAAGTCTAGAATTGCATTTCAAAACACCTATAGATATCTATGTCTGGATGCACAAAATATAACTTAAATTCATATCCACAGCTGAATTAGTCCTCTTTCCCCAAAATTTAGCCATCTCCATAACTTCTTTAATTTTATCAAAGTACTCTCCCTCCATTTGACTAGGATTATCTCTTCCTTGGTCCTATTCCTTCTTTTCAAAGTCAGTCATAATTGTCCTAATCCAATCATTATCTTTTGCATTTTAACAATTTCCTAGCTGATATTTTTGCCTTCATTCTATCTTTTATGCTATTGGCAGAATAATCTTCCAACTGATCTTTTCAGGTTAAGCCATTCTTCTGTTCTAAAACCAACTTATACTGCATGAAAAGATTTCCACAATTTGTTTAATCTACTTTGTTTTACATTTCATTCCTTCTATTCAGATACTTTACCCTATTTCCTGGTTCTCTTCCTATCTATCTGCCTGTTTCTTTTCAAGCCCATTTTCTGAATTTCATCAATTTCCTAAATGTTGCTGGCTAACCCTTAATGTTCTAATTTAAACCTTCCTTTCTTCCCTCTTCATATACTCTTTAAAAGTAATTTCAACAAACCTTTTTAGAAGTTTGTCACATTAATATAAATCACTTCCAAATCTGCCTATCTATTTACCCATTCACTGACCACCCATGTACCTGTTTATCATCTATCTATCTATCCATCCATCTATCTATCTATCTATCTATTCATCCATATATCTAATCCACTTATTCAATCAATAGATCTATCAATAGCTTCTTTTTCCACTTGCCTATTTGACAGTTCTACCTGGATATTTCACAGGCATTTCAAATTCAATAACCCTAAAAAGAAACTTGGTATTTCTTCCTATCTGTTAAACCGACCCCTTCTCAAAACTTCTCTAGTTGTTTTTTTTTTATCATATTTATTTTTTTAGTTATATACTTAGTAACCACCACCACCACCACCAGATAACTTTTAACTAAACAAATGCATAAAAAAAGTTATATACAAAACAAGAAACTCCACATTGTTGACAATTTCTTTAAAATATGTAAATTATATATCTATGCTCATATAAACATCCTCTGCTTTTGAGTTGCCTTCGGATTTGTTTGACTTGGATATTTTTTCTCTTGATTAGTATTTGTTATTTTTTAATATCATCATGATATGTATTATTTGATTCTATTTTCATTTCTTTTCATTTTTTCATATATTTCCCTTTTCTTTATATTTCCATTGTCATTTCAATGACAAATATAATCTATTACATTAGAATATCACAATCTACTCAGCTATTTCTCTCATTCATTGCATCTGTGTTATTCTCAATTATTTTGCCATAATAAACAAAGCTCCCATGAATATTTTCATCGTATACAGATTTTTACACTCTCACTATTGCCTTTAGGGCCTAACCCTAGTTATGGGAACTCTAGGTCAATAAGCCTGAACAGCTTTACAGTTCTTAATGTATATTTCTATCTTGTTTTCTAAAACAACAACAACAAACCTCCTCTAGCAATGTAATATTAGCCCTGTTCCTCCATGTTCCTATCAGCATTTAATTTAATCACTTAAGCCTGTATTGTTTTCAGTTAAACTATATTTCCAAGACCATAATTGGTCCTTAGGCAGTAGACAATCTGTTTCTAGGACCATACATTTTCCAAAACAATGACCTTTCAAGCTTGGTCATTCCCAGTGGACTTTTGTTCCAGTGCCACGAGTCCTCATGGATACAGTATTATCTATATAGTATGATCGATGTAAAGGTAAGACTTTTGAAGAATATTTATGCTCTCTAAACTATTGCTGTCCCTGCCTGGACACTATGTTTGAATATGTGTATATTCAGACTTAGCTCTACTACTAGCCTCATTCAGGGGTGTTGGGACTTTCCAGATGTTAGAAATATTCTCCCAGAAAATGTAAGAAATAGGAATAGCCAAAAAGGTTAATGGCTGGCATGTTATAATAGGAACAACTAGGAATGTTAAGGGGGGAATTAGGATACAATATCTCCTTTACTGCTCCATGTAACTGCTTTTGACCTGCACAAAGATAACTTGTAGAGATAACTCTATTTAATAACTATTAAGGTTAAGGAAAAGTAAGGAAAGGTAAACAAAGGTTTTTAGGATTAAGATTCCCTAATCTAAAAGAGGCCTAAATTTATCCCAGTCCCTCTGGTCCCCAGAGACCTGCTTCTTGCTCAGGGTTTCCCTTGAGCCTCCTTAAAAATACTTATCTATCGCTAAAAAATCCCAAAACAATACTAAATAACCTTACACTAATTACTAATCCTCCGAGTATATATTTATTGTCTCTGTAAATCTCCTTCAGCTTTGAATCAGTTGATAGTCCTCTCATTCTCTCCCCACTGCCAGCCCTTCAGACCTAGCTAGGTTTTTTAGGATTGACCAGCTCTCAAAATGGCCTGGCCCTCTCATCAGCCACTCTGAAGAAAAAGAGTTTCTCTCTTTCTTCTTTCTGTGAATTTCCCCCACAAACTTATTCCAGATACTTAACCTGTTTTCCTCCTTCACCTGCCACTGGGTTTTTTCAGTGTTCCAGAGAAAAGAAACCCCAAGACTCAGTTGTCAACTGGAAAACCCAGCTAACACCTGCTACCCAGGATTCCAACTGCCAAACTTCCCAAGATCCTGTCTGGTCTTAAAGAAACCCTACCCACTATTTTTATCCTGACCTTAGCTGCTAATTATTCCTAATAGCTATTATATTTAACTTTTCTAATGTATTCATCTTCTTAACTTCTTTTTCATTATTTGGTTAGATTTATCAAGTTCTGAGAGGGAAAATTAAAGTCTTCTGTTATTATTCTGTTATCTATTTCCAAATGTTTCTCATTTATTTTTTCCTTTAAAAATCTGAGTGCTATGGCACTCCATACATACAGGTTCAATATTGAAAATACTTCATTATCCATCATAACCACTATCCAGCATAATGAAATTACCCTATTCATCCCTTGCAAATATTTTCATTTCAGCTCCAACTCTGTCAGGGATCATGACTACTACCCTAGCTTTCTCTGCATCAACTGAAATATAGTATGTTCTTGTCCAGTCCAACACCTTTACTCTATGTTTGTCTTTCACTTCAGTGCATGTGTGTGTGTGTGTGAGTGTGTGTCTGTGTGTGTGTGTTTGTAAACAACATAGTTGGGCCCTAGTTGGTTTTTTTCTCCTATGTATTTTTTTCACATGTATTAATTCATCCCATTACATTCAATAGTTGTGAATTTCTATCTACTCTATTCCTCTTCACTTTGTCCCTCTCTTCCTTTCTTTCTGCCATATCCCTCCCCAGATGTCCAATTTCCTCTGACCAATACTTCTCCTATTCATATCCTTTCCAGAAAATCTTCCCTTATCCTCTCCCCTTGCCCTTGTAGTTCCAAATTAGCCCTCCCTCTCCTTACCTTTTATTTCTTATTTCACCCTCCTTTCCCCAAATCCCTTCCTTATCCCCAAATAGTGACCTCTTATTTCTTGGTTCCCTTATCCCCTCTCCTCACCCTCCTACCCCTTGATATGTACTTCCCTATAGGTATCCCCCATTTCTTATCACCCTGTCCTCCTTTGTTTTAACCCACCATTTCTCTATAGGTTAAATTTTTTACCCATTTAAAAGTATGTTTTTAAGGAAAAAGCCTTTTATAAGAATATTCATAGCTGTGCTCTTTGTGGTGGCAAAAAAATTGGAAAATGAGGGGATGCCCTCAAATTGGGAAATGGCTGAACAAATTGTGGTACATACTGGTGATGGAATACTATTGTGCCCAAAGGAATAATAAACTGGAGCAATTCTATGTGAACTGGAATGATCTCCAGGAATTGATGCAGAGTGAAAGGAGCAGAACCAGGAGAACATTATATACAGAGGCTGATACACTGTGGAACAATTGAACCTAATGGACCTCTCTATTAAGTAGCAATGCAGTGATCCAGAACAATTTGGAGGGATCTATGAGAAAGAACACTATCCACATTCAGAGGAAATACATTAGGAGT